>NC_142079.1:14187500-14375000 GCF_059756535.1 Pantherophis guttatus | reverse complement strand
AAGTGGTATATACATCTAAGTGCTATTGCTATTATTATTGTTGTTGCTGCTGTTGTTGTCCTTTATCTCCTTTGTAAGATTGGGGGAAGGGGGACTGTGGAGATTTAGTTGTGGGGAAAAAAAGAGAGCAGAATTACCCATTAATAAAATTCAAAGCAGAATCGTATGGAAGGGACCTTCAGAGGAAGGAAGGTTTCAGATATCCAATTTTGCTCAGCCCACCATCGCATCGTAATTTTCCCAAGGATTCCCGGCATTTTGCTCCTGAATCAGGGATGAATTCATTGATAGCTGCAGTGTAGAATGTCAGCTTGCAAATTAAACATTCCGAGAAGCGTCACCAAGCCTGCCTAAATTGCAAAGAGTTATTGGCAGGAAAGCATCCCAAGCAAACAGCATCAGATTTAGGCGAAGCACACATTTCTTCAAAGCAATGCCAAAATCACTTACGCGTTTTTATTTTTAACAATGTTTCCTCCAGGCATAGAGTCCTTCATTTCCTCTCCTAGTTATTTTTCCTGGCCTCCTTAAGGAAATGGCCTTAGCCTGCCAGAGAGTAAAGCGGGGAGGGGGGAGGACGACGGGGACTTTAAATTGATAAACTCCAGGACTAATTCTTGCTGACTTAAATCTCCCCGAGTCTGATCAAAACAGTGCTAGTGGCTGATGCTCTTCTGTGAACCATTATCTTTACCATGCTGAGTTTGCATCGCATGAACTTTTATGCTTTATTGGCAGCCTTAATTGTGGTGTGCTAATTTACTGGCAATTACCCGTACCGACAGTGAAAACAATATGCAGTTGTCCCTGGGTTTGGAGATCATGCAGATATTCTCGCCTACAGGTCTCTTGGAGACCATAAACATCACGTGATCAACAGGGACCAGAAATCAGACTGTTGATTTCTGGTCAAGTGCAGATCTGATCAAGCCATCTTTACAATATGCTTACAGTAGTGGCCAAAATTGTGGAAACCTTTTGGTATTTTCTAAAACTAGCTAATAACAACACTTTTTTGGGGAGTAGTTGTCAGGGTTCCAAGGAACACCCCCAACGAAATAAAGCTCTGAGGTTCCTCAAAGTTCCAATTTATTAGAGATGTCATGTTGGCACATCTGGGAAAACCCGAATCTGAAAGCTTCCAGGTTTTCCCCACCCATCTTACAGTTCACAGCCCTGCCTCAAACCCACAAGTTCATCACATTGTCCAATCAACTTTTCACACTCAACTGGAAATAATCTTCCGGCAGTCTCCATCAAACACAGGCAAAAGTCCTTGAATACGGAATGTTGTTAGGACTAACTTTCTACCGCGCCAACAACAGCCCCCTCCCAACTTCCCCAGCCAAAATATATGGCAGTTAAGAAGCAAAAAAGAAAATTGTCTTCCAAAAATTGTAGTACCATACAATTATATATCAATGGAAAGATAATTTAATCAAGAATGTAATACAGTAACTTTTATGAAGGAGTTGCTATTAGAACGGCAGTTACGGTATAAAGAAGAAAAGTGAAACACGTAGAAAAAACGAGATATACAAAAATGATCCCTGTGTCAGTTAATACTTCGTTGGGTAACCTTTAGCATGAATTATGGCCTTACAACATCTTCCCATGGAATGAACCAAGTCTTTGAGTTCTGCAGCTGTTATCATGTGAAACCAAGATTGAATGATGGCTTCTATTAACTGGGTTTTATTGCTGTGTCGCTTCTGACTAACCAGTTTCTTTAGTCAGCTCCATAGAATTTTCAACTGGGTGAAGGTCTGGGCTCTTCCCAGGCCGTTCCAGCAGTGGAATAGGATTATCTTGAAACTCCAAAAAAAAGTGGTGTTATTAGCCATCAAACCTCAAAAATACACTTTTTCCCCAAAAGGTTTCCACAATTTTGGCCACTAATTTGAGCATTGGCCACTAAGAAATAGCCAGGTTTACAAACCAGCCCCTACAAATAGCTAAGTTAGATCTACAGCTTATCATTTCCATGTACAGTAGTTCTCGACATACGACCACAACTGAGCTCAGAATGTCTATTGCTAAGTGAGACCTTTGTTAAGTGAGTTTTAAAGAGCATTTTACGACCTTTCTTGCCACGGTTGTTAAGTCTATCACTGCAGTTGATGCGTTAGTAACCTGGTTGTTAAGTGAATCTGTCTTCCCCATTGAGTTTGCTTGTCAAAGCTTGCAGTAGGGGATCACATGACCTTGGGACACAGCAATGGTCACAAGGATGAACCAATTGCCAAGCATCTGAATTTAGATCACATGGTCATGGGGATGCTACAAAGGTGGTAACTGTGAAAAATAGTAATATGTCAAAGCCAAAGAATAGAATAGAATAGAATAGAATAGAATAGAATAGAATAGAATAGAATAGAATAGAATAGAATGGAATGGAATGGAATGGAATGGAATGGAATGGAGTGGAGTGGAGTGGAGTGGAGTGGAGTGGAGTGGAGTGGAGTGGAGTGGAGTGGAGTGGAGTGGAGTGGAATGGAACGGAACAGAATGGAGTAGAGTAGAGTAGAGTAGAGTAGAGTAGAGTAGAGTAGAACGGAACGGAACGGAACAGAGTAGAGTAGAGTAGAGTAGAGTAGAGTAGAGTAGAGTAGAGTAGAACGGAATGGAATGGAACGGAACGGAATGGAACGGAACAGAGTGGAGTGGAGTGGAGTGGAGTGGAGTAGACTAGAGTAGAGTAAAATGGAACGGAACGGAACAGAGTGGAGTGGAGTGGAGTGGAGTGGAATGGAATGGAACGGAGTAGAGTAAAGTAGAGTAGAACAGAACGGAATGGAACAAACAGAACAGAACAGAACAGAGCAAGAACAAGCCCTTCCTGTTGCCAATGCAGAGTTTTATTCAGCAGATATATTCTCATTGTGCCCAGAGAGAGAAATATCTGCCTCTACCTAGGATTGAACTCACAACCTCCTGACTGTGAGGCGAGAGCTCCACCTCTAGGCCACCGCACCATCCCTGGCCTCTCCCGTATGCAGTGCAGGAATCCCCTCTTACGACCTCCTCAACAGATGGCCACCCAGCTTGTTAAACATCTCCGAAGGTGAGTACATCAGCACCCACGACGTTATATTGAATTGCTGAGCCGTCTTAAAGTAAGAAAATTCTTATTGATGTCCGACTCCATTGCCTTCCCTTGTAATTTGAATTTTTTGTTTCTTATCTTCTGAGCAATTCTGCCCCGTCTTCTACATGTTACTCATCAAATATTGTTATGACACCTTTCTCGATGACTATTGTACTAATGTGACACATTTCTACACGACACCTTTCAAAGCTAACATGTTTTCCTGCAATCTTTTGTTCCCCAGGACAAGCATACCAAATCTTTCCATTGAAGCGTCTCATTGTCTTAGTCTCCTCTGGATATGCTGCAGCTTGTCAATATTCTTCCTAAAATGTAGTGCCAGAAATGGATTAACAATTTAGGTGACCAGTATAGACTAAGGGGAATAATGAGATCTCTTGATCTTGAACTTAATTCTTCTATTTATAAAGCTAAGATTTCAATTGCTTTCCCTTTTTTTTCTGGCAACTATATTATACTGTTGCCTCATATTCACATTTCAATCAATCAATTACAATAGAGTTGGCAGGGACCTTGGAGGTCTTCCAGTCCAGCCCTCTGCTCAAGCAGGAGTCCCTACACAATTGCAGACAAGAGGCTCTCCAGTCTCTTCTTAAAAACCTCCAGTGATGGAGCAGCCACAACTTCTAGTGGCAAGCCGTTCCACTGGTTAATTGTTTTCAAAATTAGGAAGTTTCTCCTTAATTCCAGGTTGCTTCTCTCCTTGATTAGTTTCCATCCGTTGTTTCTTGTCTTGCTTTCTGGTGCTTTGGAAAATAAATTAAGCCCCTCTTGTGTTAAATTTAAATAGACTGACAAAGAAATAAAGGGAGACTAGTATAGCTACTTCAAGCTTTTTAGTGCTCATCATCTAGCCATACCCTTCTGAGATTCGAACCCAGACCACTTGCATATTAGACAGATGTATTAATCTCTAGGCCAGTGATGGCTAACTTTTTTGCCATTGTGTGCCAGGAGCGGGGGGGTCATGCACCCGTGTGACCACAGCCATAATTCTATGCACCCTGCCCCCGTCCATGCACAAGCAACCCCTCCATGCTCCCACTGCTCCTGGCACACAATGGCATGATAGGCCCGTTTTTTGCTGTCCCCAGCCTCCAGAACCTTTCTAGGAGTTTGGGGAGGGCGAAAACGGCTGTTTCCTGCCTCCGGAGGGCCTCGGGGGGAGGCCGTTTTCACCCTCCCCAGACTCCTAGAAAGGCTCTGGAGCCTGGGGACAGCAAAAAACGGGCCTTCCCCCTCCCCCCCCCGAGGCCCTCCGGAGGCAGGAAACAGCCTGTTTCCCTATTTCTGGTGGGCCCAGAAGCCCCGAAAATCAGCTGTGTGCGCCGGAGTTGAGCTTGCGTGCCCACTGATATGGCTACATGTGCCACCTCTTGTGGCACGCGTGCCATAGGTTCACCATCATGGCTTTCTTTTTAATACGTGGCCCAGGTGTTAAATAAGCTACATGATGTATACGAATGTATTGTATACAAATGCAGCTAACCTTCCATTTTCGGGCAAGCTTTATAAATATTTGATACCGTTACAAAACCCTGAAGCCTTTTGACTTTGATACAGCAAGGTGGATTTTTCTCGTGAAGATCGGGCTGAGGTGGCGTAGAAAGATAATTCACAAAGCCTGGGGCAGTCACGGTAGCTTTCCATGTCATTAAATTAATTGCAATTTGTCTAAACTATGTTGCCTTTCTAACCAATTTTTTTATTGCGCTGTACGTTCAAATATATTAAAAACGCGGTTTTGAGAATAAATGCTGAGCCATTTATGCAATACAATTTATTGTCCATGTTTATGAGCCCTTTTAATCAAAGTCTTTCAAGAAGAGGCTCACAGCAAGCATCTTTGCAGGCGTGGCGGTTATTGGTCTCATTGTTAGATTTATATTCCAGCGTTTCTCCAATAATTTAAGGCAGCTTTCCTGCTGATCTCCATCCTTTGCTCTCCAACAACGTCCTGTGCCCAAAATCACAGCAGGATTTTCCAGGGGAACTTGAACTCGGGTCACCCACAAGCAATTCTTCTTCGTTGCAGAGAAGGGCAACAAAGATGATTATTTGAATAATAATAATAATAATAATAATAATAATAATAATAATAATAATAATAATAATAATAATTAAAGGCCTGGAGACAAAAACATATGAAGAACAATTGTGGGAATTGGGTATGGCCAGTCTACAGTAGAGAAAAGAAGGACTAGGGGTAGCAATATTCCAGTATTTGAGGGGCTGTCACAGAGATGGGGAGAGGGAGGGACCTATTCTGGAAAGCACCTTAGGGCAAGACAAGAAACAATAAATGGAAGCTCATTAAAGAGAACTCCAACCTGAAGATACGCAGGAATTTCCTGACAGTCAGAATGATTATCCAGCGGAATGGCTTCAGTTGCGGATTTTCCATCACTGGAGTGTTTTCAAGAAGAATTTGGACATCCATTGTCCAGAATGGTATAAGGCAGGGGTCAGCAACCTGCGGCTCTGGAGCCGCATGTGGCTCTTTCACCCCTCAGCTGCGGCTCCCTGTCACTCAAAATATGCGTCACAACCACCAATGTGCGACACCTGCTGGCACATGATTTATTGAGCTTTTCAACCCCCGGTAGGCCAACCATGGATAAATCCAAGAAAAGAAAAGTTTCAGAAGAAAACAGAACATTTAATTCAACTACATATGCTAGTTTTGTGGCCGCTTAGGAAATAGTCAGGCACAGGAAGGGTTTTGTGGCTCCCAGTGTTTTCTTTTCTGTGGGAAATGGGTCCAAATCACGGTTGAAATGCTCCCAGTTTGGACTGGCTCAGGCGAATAGGTAGCGGAGATTGAGGCTAGTTCGCCAAACTGGGAGCAATGGCTGGCTGGCCACGCCCCCGAACCAATCCATGGCCTGCAGTTCTGCCATACTGCGGGGAAGGAGCTAGCAGCTTATTGCCCCCCCCCCAAGCAGCAGCTTCCCTGCTCAGCCCCGACAAGCTATGCATCCACAGCAATGGGGTTGTTTTGTTCGCCGCGTTGGTGCTTTGGGAGGGCAGGTGGACATATTTATTATAGTTTTCAGCTGCAGACGTCCGCCTGCCTTCCCGAAGTACCACCTCGGTGAAAAAAACCAACTCCATTGCACTGCGCCTCCTTCTGCAGCCAAACACGCCCAGCCATGCGTGCCCTTTCCTCAAATGGGCTGTGTTAGGATATGGTGTAAGTCTAACAAGTTGTCCAGGCAATATATGTGTTCTATCACTTTAAATGAGTTCTGTAACTTTAAGATGTAATGCTGAGTCATTGTAATGACTGCTGACTGAATGCTGACTGCAATTATCATAATTGTACTGTTGAGTCATTGCACTGCTGACTTCACTTATCTTAAGTGGATAATTACTAGTGTAAACTGTATATAAGGAGGAAGCCGAGCTATAGTCATTGTTGGACCTGCTCTCATCATTGCTTGACTTGCTGCTTGACTGGAACTGTTGATTGCAACTGTTACTGTCGTGTGTGAAGACGTGGATAGATATGCTACCATCGTGATTTGTTACCAGCGTTGAATTGCTGTTTATTACCAACTGCTATTTGTCTGGTAAGAAGATATCTGTAACTTCAGATTGATTTGAATGGCTAAAGACTTGGATTGACTAAAAGACTATGCAATTGTTTTTCACTACAAAGTAAAAGCTTTGTTAAACCAGTTTGTATGTATTGTATTCATTGCTCTCAGTACCGTTTCTCTGTGCACTTACTCTGCTGGTTGGTAACACAACAATATCCTTAACAGGCTGTGCACGGGGTGCTTGGAGAGCGAGTGAGCAAGAGAGCTCTCCAACCTCTGTGTGTGTGAGTGTGTGTGTGTGTGTGTGTGTGTGTGTGTGTGAGGGAAGGAGAGAGGGAGGGAGGGAGGGAGGGAGCGATGGAGCGATCTGAAGCCGAGGCACCCAAACTTCTGGCAGTGGCGGGGAAGCTTCTGAGCAGCCAGCTCCACCTGACCTACTCCCTGAGTCTCGTCGTTCTCCTGCCGCCCCCCTCCGCCCCCCCTCTGCCCCCACTCAAGCAGCCGCAGGCTCTGCGGGACAACAGGACCTCTCATTTTTTCCCACAGCACGGCGTACGCTTGCTACCTCTGCTTGTCTGCTTGCAAGCGATGATCTTCTCTGCTTCTCTCGGGATGCTGGTGCGGGCACCATGGATGCATAGCTTTTTGGGGCTGAGCAGGGAAGCCGCTGCTTGAGGGGGAGTGGGGGCAGGAGAATGGCGAGACTCAGGGAGTAGGTCAGGTGGAGCTGGCTGCTCAGAAGCTGCCCCACCGCTGCCAGAAGTTTGGGTGCCTCGGCTTCAGATCGCTCCCTCTCTCCCTCCCTCACACACTCAAAAACAGAGGTTGGAAAGCTGTTGTCAGCATTCTGATGCTGCCATAAAAAGATGAGGCTTGACTTTTCACCTACTTATTTTCTCTGTAGATAATATCCCTTAGGAGATGGGATGGTGGGGGGAACATTCCTGTGGGGTGAGGTCAGAAGCTGGGGAGACTGACTTGGAAGATGGGCAATGAGAAGATGAGAATTGGGGAACGGAAAGGGAAGGGTTTGGGGGTCGGAGGGTTGGTATCGGTTACAACGAAGTCGGGGCCAGATCTGTCGTACTCAATAAATGGAACATTTCAGCAAAGATTAATTGTTTGGGAGTGCAATTTATTTGAGATGACATTGAAACCTGACAGCTGTCTTGCTCGCTCGCTCTCCAAGCACCCCATGCACAGCAGAGTGACGTGAATGACGTCAAACTGGCCACGCCCACCCAGTCACATGACCACCTAGCCACGCCACACCAAGCCACGCCCACAAAATCAGTAGCAAAAGAATTTAGATTTCACCCCGGTCCAAATGGCTCTTTGAGTGTTGAAGGTTGCAGACCTCTGGTATAAGGACTCCTGTTAGAGCAGAGGGTTGGACTAGAAGACCTCCAAGGTCCCTTCCAGCCCTATGATTCTACAATTGTATGTTACCATATGAGGCCCCCACCCTCCTTGCCTGTCTTTGCCGCAGAGAGATTTTGCTGTTCATCTTGTGTTGCACAGCAGGCTCAAATTGTATTTTGTGAGATGCACCACAAATTGATTTTTGTTCTCCTGGATAGATGGCAAAGCCTTCCTAATATGCTTTATTAATGGGTACAAATGTTGTTTTCTACACAATGACGGAGGGAGGCTGCTGTGTAACATAGCCCTTACCCCTGGGCTCCAGGTAGGTCTGGCTGAGATAGGAAATAAAGGTTTCTAAGAGAAATTGTGGTATCTTTTTGTTCCTGATTCCATTTGCCAAGAAACCCCCCCTGCAAAGATTTTACAGTATCTCATGGCCAACTGCTCACTTCTATTTTCCAAATGAGGGTAAAATCACCCACGTATCTGATGAGAAATTAAACAGAAATTGGGCATGGCCTGAGCCTTTATTCCTCTAGATTCTGTGTTCACTCATTCATTAAGTTGTACATTTTTAAAATCACTATTGTTACAGATTACCCTGAAATTGAGATAATGTGCCTCCTTGTAAAGGAAGATTGGACAAAAAAAACAAAAACAATTCCCATCCCTACTTTCATTTCTACACAGTATTCTCAGCGAATATAAAATGATCTTGCCCTGCTCCGTTCTTTCATTTGAGGAGAAAAAAAATCTACTCACCCGGCTTTTAACTATTTGAATATTTTCAAACGTTTCTTTTATAGCTAAGCCTTATGTCCCCTCTGGGCAATTTGGTGTGCTCTCTGTTGTGTGATTATTTTATATACGTGTGTACACAACACAATATTAAGATGATACATAGTGCATATTGGTAGGGCTCTTTGGAACTGAAAAAGCATACCGAAAGAGGTAAATAAAATTATTTCAAAGGCTGGAATAATTTCCTGGAGAGTAGAGGTACAGAGTTACTGCAATTTAGTTTAGGTAGAAATCGCACAGCAATTTGTATAGCAAGTTTGTGATGCGGAGCCAAGCAATGGGGAATTTCCCCACATCCCTCAAAATGCAGAAACTCAGGCATTAACAATGAAGCAGAATTATGAGAGATTTAGGGTGGATTGAAATGCTTATTCACCAGGACTGCAGTTAAATTATGACTTCAGTTATTTATCATGGTGATTGTTAGGGCTGTGAGGAGCTTCGATTTGGAGATGTCGATTTGCAGGTGATTTGAATGAAACATAGCTTAGAATGGACTCCTCAAATCAAATAACAGAGTCAATTTAGTTATCAAATCAAATCAAGTGCATACGAATCAATCAGATGATTCAGTGGGCTTTTGGGGGATGCGCGCACAGAAATATATTTCAGTGAATCAAACCGTCAAAACAATTCAGTAAGAGAATAACAGAGTTGAAAGGGACCCTTGGAGGTCTTCTAGTCCAACCCCCTGCTCAGGCAGGAAGCCCTGTAGCCAGGGGTGAACTGGTAGTAAAAAAATGCTTTAAAAAGTAAAAAAAAAAAAAAAAGTTCTGACGATTGTGCGGCACAGCTGATCCTCAGAACTTTTTTTTTTTACTTTTTTTTTTATCATTTTTTTTACTACCGGTTCAGGGAATAGGTAGTAAAAAAATGCTTTAAAAAAGTAAAAAAGATTCTGACAATCAGCTGTGACAATCAGCTGTGCCACACATCCTCGGAACTTTTTTTTTTACTTTTTATAGCATTTTTTTACTACCTGTTCCCCGAACCGGTATTTTTGTGTAAAGTGTGATAGTTTGTTTTTGAGCTCTCTGTGAGGTTCCTGCTTGTTGCAGGGGCCATTTTGTGTGAAGTCCAGCTGCTTTTGCATTGTGTGTGAGTCAGTTGTGTAGCTTTTGTGTTATTTTTGTGTAAAGTGTGATAGTTGATTTTCCCGGTCACATGACCACCACACCACACCCACCCGGTCACATGACCACCAAGCCACACCCAGCCAGCCACATGACCACCAAGCTATGCCCACAGAACCGGTAGGGAAAATTTTTGAATTTCACCATTGCCTGTATCATTTCAGACAAATGGCTGTCCAATCTCTGCTTAAACACCTCCAGTGATAGAGCACCCAAAACCTCTGGAGGCAACTTCTGTTCCACTGATTAATTGTCCTCACTTTCAGGAAATTTCTCCTTAGTTCCAGGTTGCTTCTCTCCTTGGTTAGTTTCCATCTGTTGCTTCTTGTCCTGCCTTCAGATGCTTTGGAGAACAGGTTGACTCCCATTTAGATATTGGAATACTGCTATCATGTCACCCCTAGTCCTTATTTTCATTACACTAGACCAGGGGTGAAATGCTCCCGGTTCGGACCGGATCACCCGATCCAGTAGCAATGGTGGCGGGTGGTTCAGAGAACCGGTAGCAAAAATCACAAAAATCATGCTCAGCTGAGCCACGCGATCATCAGAGGCTTTTTAAGATTATTTTTAAAAGCATTTTTTCTGCAACCTATTCAGCCGAAAAGTGCTTTTAAAAGTAAAAAAAAACCTCTGACGATCAGGCAACCCAGCTGGGATCATCAGAGGCTTTTAAAAGTAAAAAAAGAAGCCGCTGATGATCAGGCAACTCAGCTGGGATCATCAGAGGCTTTTAAAAACATTTTTTTACAACCTCTTCGGCAGAAAAAATGGTTTTAAAAGTTTTTTTTCTTAAAAAGTTGGCTACACCCACCCAATCTCATTACCCCACCACCACCAAGCCACGCCCACAGAACCGGTAGTAACACATTTTACATTTCACCACTGCACTAGACATACCCAATTGCAGCAACCATTCTTTATATGTTTTAATCTCCAGTCCCCCAATCCTCTTTGTTGCTCTTCTCTGCACTCTTTCTAGGGTCTCCACCTCTTTTTTACATTGTGGAGACCAAAACTAGATGCAATATTCCCAAGTGTGGCCTTATCAAAGCAGTATAAAGTGGTGCTAACATTTCACATGATCTTGATATTATTCCTTTGGCACAGCCTAGAACTGCATTGGCTTTTTTGGTGGGTGCTGCACACTCCTGGCTCATATTTAAGTGGCTGTCCACTAGGACTTCAATTTGGATCACAGATCTGAGTGGCATAGCTTGCAGTTTGAGACAGTGGTGTTCCCCACCTTTAACAAGTGAGTCTTAAAGGTAAAGGTAAAGGTTTCCCTCGCACATATGTGCTAGTCGTTCCCGACTCTAGGGCGTGGTGCTCATCTCCGTTTCAAAGCCGAAGAGCCAGCGCTGTCCAAAGACGTCTCCATGGTCATGTGGCCAGCACGACTCAACGCCAAAGGCGCACGGAACGCTGTTCCCTTCCCACCAAAGGTGGTCCCTATTTTTCTACTTGCATTTTTTACCTGCTTTCGAACTGCTAGGTTGGCAGAAGCTGGGACAAGTCACGGGAGCTCACCCCATTACGCGGCACTAGGGATTCGAACCGCTGAACTGCTGACCTTTCGATCGACAAGCTCAGCATCTTAGCCACTGAGCCACCATGTCCCTTTTTTGGGGGGTAAGTCTTACATTGCAGCTGTTGTGGATCTCAAATAGGCAGGTGTATGCTGTGCTCATGTTCAATTTGTGGGCTTTTCCAGGAACCTCAGTGTGACCATTATGGGGACCAGTAGCTGAGATGGAACTTGATGAATCAGCTGCAGAATATTTCTTCCACTTTTCCCTCTCCACTCCAAAAAAACCCAAAATTTGCACCACTATGTGCCTTCAGCCAATGTGCATTTAACAGATTTGAATTCAGAGTCTGTATTATCTTGGACTTAGAAGACAAACTTAAGAACTACTCCTCTGGCAATCTTCCCCTAATAACTTCTTTTTTTAAAAAAAATGTTTTATTTACTTTATTTGAATAACATGTAAAAATTCCATTTCAATCAAACAGTGTGTCATCTGGGTACAGTTGTTTTTAGGCAATCGTCACCAAAATGCTTACAACAACATTCATCACAATAACATTGATACTATAATAACAACAATATTTAGCTGGCCTATTTTATCAAATTTCCATTTTAACATTTATCCTTTTTATGTCCCTGCATTTCTAACGTCTGTTTTTATTGCCTAACCATTGGTAAAATAATCCCTAATAACTTCTATTTAATGTTGAATTTTTTTTTGCAAAACTCTTTCAAGCAAGCGAACGGTAGTGATATTCTTATAGTTGGAGTCTGAGGGTTTCATTTTCGCTTTCACTTTCAGATTCGGGGTTAATATCAGGGTTTCAAGTAACTTTCCCCCAACCATAAAAGACTCCGAGGCTTGAGATTCCTCAAAGTTCCATTTTATTAGAGATGTCATATTGGCACATCTGGCCAATAGATCCGAATCTGAAAGTTTCCAGGTTTTCCCCACTCAAGTGAAAGTTCAAGTCCCTGTCCAGCACCCACATGTCTTATCACATGGTCCAATCATCCACCGTCCAAACTGGAGGTATCTCCCAGTCATCCAACTCCAGGTGCCAGGGCAAGGTGTCCTTGACTCTCTGAGAAAGGAATGTTATTTTGACTACATATCACCCATACTCTATGCAATCCCTCCTCCCATTTTCCCACAGTAGAAAATGTGGTAGGCCTGAAGGCCCAACATAAAAGATGGCTTCCAGACCTGACACTATAGGTATTTAGGCAGTTATTTAGCAATGAGGGGATCAAGACATGTATGCAAAGGCCACATATTTCCCTGAAAATAGTCTTTTCTCCAGCCTTCTTGGATTACCACATGTCACCCGTCCCATCTTGGTCAATAGAAAAGAAAGCCTTCCACAGCCATGGCAGTTAAAAGTATACTATCAACTCTGAAGCGAACTTGGCTGACGTGAACCTTATCCTGCCTCACAGTTGCCACGAAGCCTGAGAGTGTCAGGCCTGGAAGCCATCTTTACAGGACCGCCTACTACCACAAACAGCCTCCCACTGGCCGGTACGCTCCCATAGAGAGGGGCTTCTCCGGGTGCCGTCAGCCAAGCAGTGTAGACTGGCGGCCCCCAGGGGGAAGGCCTTCTCTATGGGGGCACCTACTATCTGGAACGAGCTCCCACCGGAGATACAGAGGATCCCGGATCTGCGCACTTTCCGCCGTGCTCTTAAGACCCTCCTATTCCAGCAAGCCGGCCTGGCCTAATTTTCTCCCCTTTCTTTTAAATTTTTAAACTGAAATTTTAATTTGTTTTAAATTATTGGGATTTTTAATTGTCTTGGGCTAAATTATTTAATTTGGTTTTAAATTGTTTCTAACTTTTGTATTTATGTATTTTATTCTGTGCCTGTTCACCGCCCTGAGTCCTTCGGGAGTAGGGCAGTATATAAATTTAATAAAACATAAAACAAAAAAAAACATCTTTTGTATTAGGCCTTCAGTTCTGCCACTTTTATAACTGTGGGAAACTGGGAGGGGGAATTGTATGGCGCCAGGGTGATATATAGTCATAATAACATTCCTTTCTCAGAAAGTCAAGGACATCTTGCCCTGCACCTGGATGGATGAAACTGGGAGGCATCTCCAGTTGGGATGGTGCTTTGATTGGACCATGTGGTGGACTTATGGGTGCAAGGGAAGGGATGTGGACTTTCTTTTGGGTGGAGAAAACCTGGAAGCTTTCAGATTCGGGTTTTCCCAGATGTGCCAATATGACATCTCTAATAAAATGGAACTTTGAGGAACTTCAAGACTCGGAGTCTTCTTTCATTGGGGGTGTTACTTGGAACCCTAACAGAGAGAGGGAATGGAGGGGGGGAGTAAATAGCCCATCTTACAAGTCAAAATAAAAGGTTTTTCTGTGAGAACCAAGGTCATCGTAACATAGGAGGCTGGTGAAGGAAGAGAGGAGCCTACCAGCCATATTCATTGGACAATGTGACTGATGACACCTGGGAGTGGGGGGAAGTATTAATTTTTTAATTAGGTGAAAACCGTGGGAACCTTCAGAGTTGGTTTTCACCAGTTGTGCCGATATGATGTATCCAATAAAATTGTCCTTTGAGGAATCTACCTGCCTCGGAATTCTGCTTCCAATGGGTGCATTATTCGGAATGCTGACTTTACTAAGGCCAAGCGGTTATGGAGTAGTAAAGCCAAATCTAAAGTTTCCCACCAAAACCAAGCAGTTAACTTTTCCCTTGGGATACATCCCCCTCCCCATTATCAGTGAAGGTCCAAATTCTTTAAAATAAATTGTTTTGGTAAGAGTAGCCAGCTGTGTGGACTTGAATGTGTTGTGTTCCATTGGGTGACCTTGGAACAGGCTGTAGCTTCCAAGGGATGGTAGGAAGGATTTGGTTTCCATTCCTCATCTGCTTCACACACACCCCCACACCCACCCCAGAGCTTTCCCCATTACTTATAACAGCCTGACAGAGAAGACCAACCAAGATGATGAGGGGACTGGAAGCTAAAACATACAATGAACAGTTGCAGGAACTGGGCATGGCTAGTCTAGTGAAGAGAAGGACCAGAGGAGACATGATAGCAGTCTTCCAATATTTGAGGGGCTGCCACAGAGAGGAGGGAGTTGAGCTGTTTTCCAAGGCACCCGAATGCCAGACAAGGAATAATGGATGGAAACTGACCAAGGAGAGATTCAACCTAGAAATAAGGAGGAACTTTCTGACAGGGAGAACAATCAACCGATGGAACAGAAGTTGCCTTCAGAAGTTGTGGGAGCTTCATCACTAGAGGCTTTCAAGAAGAGATTGGACTGCTGTGGTTGGACTAGATGACCTGCAAGGTCCCTTCCAATTCTGTTAATCTGTGAAGGAGGACAGGTGCATGGCAGGTCTGACACCAGCCGCCCTTCACCCCAAAAGGAGAGATGAGGGGGAAGCTCCTGCAATGGGGAATAGGGGCAGCTGCAATGGTGGAGAAACCATGCCACAGGACATCCTTTCTCCACTACAGCCTCCCTGGCTTCCTACATTTCCATTCCACACCAAGGAGAGACTTCGGGAGGAAACTGCTCCAAGGAATCTGGGGAAATCTCGGCAACCCAGGATGCTCCACAGAAGGCGGCTTCCGCAGTAGTCCTCTTCTCTGATATCTCTAGCAGCATCGGAAACACCCCTGAGAGAACCTAAAAGACACTTTCAAGCTGAGAAAACAAACAGAAGCATCTTCCACTTGGGAAGAAGTTTCAGCAAAATTGCCAAGAGCATCTTTCACGATGAGCCCTTCTTCCTTCTCTTGCCCTCCTCGTTCCTTCTGCCTCTGGTTCCACCTTGTGGGAAGAAATATCCATCTGGTTCAGTTCCAAGCAAGGAGAAAGACACTGGAAACATGGAGGCTGATTGGAAAGATGATTTAATGATGAACAGGACCACCAAGCATATAGTTCTGGTGCAACTGATCACATGGAGTTGAGAGTGGGGTTTTTTTTATACCTTCTCTTGGGCTTTGCACTTGAGCTTCCTGTTCCTGTGCAAGGACATGTATTCTAGTGGATGTTGTAGGGGTTATGGAGAGGTCATAGCTGGCTCTATAGGCAAAGTACAACTCCTAGGTGTTTGTCTGAGCTAAGTTTGGTTGAAGTTTGGACTGCTCTGAGGGTATGCAATAATTCCTATTGTGGCTTAATAGCTTTGTCCTGTGTTGGATCTTGAGTGAGGGGCTGCCTCTAATCCTACCAATTCTGCCTTTGTTTCAAAATACCCTGTCTTGAATGGATTACCCAATCTGCATTTCTAAAAGGTGGCTTCCTCAGTTTCTGTTTGGGGGCAGGGAGACTGGGGCTGGTTTCTGAATAGGCTGGCCCAATCTTTCTTAATGGGCACAAGATATCTGCTGGGGGCTATTAAGAAAGACTTGGAGGCTGCTTTCTGTCTCCAAGAGCATGTTTCGCCATTTCTCCCTTTGGGGAAATATAATAATCTGCCTTTTTTTTTTTAATATTCCTCAAAATATTTCATTCTTCTAGGAGTGGGGTGGGGTGGCTTCCCACAACCTTTAACAGCCACTTGTGAAAGCCAGGTATCTGCAAGAGCCCTTCAGGAGCCTGCCTATGCTCGGCACGTGTTGTGGGGCTGCTTTTCCCCTCTCAGAGAAATACGAGAGAGCAGAGCTCAGAACCAGGCTGAGGATGTCTGGCCGTTGCTCCAGCAGAAATCAATTAACAGCCCCGAGAATTGAGAAAGAACTGCTTGGAAATCGGATTCCAAAGACCTCAGCCCGACTGCAATCCTAAAAATAAATAGTCTCCCGTCGCTCGCCTGCCATATAAATTTAGGAAGGAGCCAGAAAGAGAGGGGGTGAGGGTGTTGCAGAGAAAACTTGGGGGGCATCTGATTCCTTTTCATTTCCTGGGGCATTTCTGGGCTTTGATTCTGGGTGGGACTGGAGACCAGAGGCAAGCCTGGCCTCTCCCCCTCCGCCCCACCTTTCCATCCTCCTTTTTCACCTGGCCTGTTGATGGAGGAGCAGGGTTTCCCTCCCCGAGCGAGGAGAAGAGCAGAATTACAATTTCTGTGGCTCTGCCTGAAGCCCGCCCAACATCCTGCTGCTTGTTAAAAGGAAGAAGGCTGTTGTCTAAGTAGCGTCTCCAGGGAGAGAAGAGGGCTGCCGTGTGTGTGTAGAGGTGTGGAGAAACCACACACGTACGCACAACTACTTAGCTGAGAAAGCAAGTAAAGGTCTCTCACACCGGGCTGGCGGGGGGGGGTGGAGTGGGAGGAAGTCTGGGCTGCCGAAAGCTGCTATGGCCTGAATCAGTTCGTTGTTCGTAATGGGATTGAATGAAGCTCAAAATTGGTGTCATCTCAGAAAGCCTTCATTGGAGAGGGTCGTGTGGGAGCTTGCATGCAAGGTTCCTGCAGATGTGTTGTGGTCCACCAGCAGCCTGCGGAGCTGGCAGCGGAGTCAGATAATGAAGAGGCTGGGGAGGAACATGGGCCAGCCCTGGAGTCTGGAGAAGGCTCGGACGAGGGCTCTGCGTCAGAGGCAGAGATGGGGCCAGGGCCATCTGGGAGTGATGCGTGGACTCCGGAGCCTCCAGAGTCGGACATCGGAGAGGCAGAGGAACAGGAGGAGCCTGTCTTTGGCAGTGTGTCAAGGGAGATAAAGGTTGGTGATTATCTCTACACCACTTCAGATAAATGGTTATCCAATCTCTTCTTAAAAACTTCCAGTGTTGGAGCATTCACAACTTCTGGAGGCAAGTTGTTCCACTAATTAATTGTTCTCACTGTCAGGAAATTCCTCCTTAGTTCTAGGTTGCTTCTCTCCTTGATTATTTTCCACCCGTTGCTTCTTGTCCTGCCTTCAGGTGCTTTGGAGAATAGCTTGACTCCCTCTTTGTGGCAGCCCCTGAGATATTGGAAGACTGCTATCCTGTCTCCCCTGGTCCTTCTCTTCTCTAGACTAGCCATGCCCAGTTCCTGCAACCGTTCTTCGTATGTTTTAGCTTCCAGTCCCCTCATCATCTTTGTTGCTCTTCTCTGCACTCTTTCTAGAGTCTCCACATCTTTTTTACATCGTGGCGACCAAAACTGGATGCAGTATTCCAAGTGTGGCCTTACCAAGGCATTATAAAGTGGTATTAACACTTCACGTGATCTTGATTCTATCTCTCTGTTGATGCAGCCTAGAACTGTGTTGGCTTTTTTGGCAGCTGCTGCACATGACTGGCTCCTATTTAAGTGGTTGTCCACTAGGACTCCAAGATCCCTCTAACAGTTACTACGATTGAGTAAGAAAATGAGCAGAACCTTTTGACAAAAATAGCATTCCACAAATGCAGAGAGAGAGAGAGCATTGTTTTTCTACCAGAACGTGCATCCCTGAAAGTTTATCCATCCTTTTTCTTATCTTTAGGGAAAGACGATCAAAGCACACATATTCATCTACTTGTTCTAATTTTTGTTTAATTTATGTATAAAGTGCAATTGTTGACTCCATTTTCTCTGTCAAAAACAACTACCTTGGTCTCTGATACATTAATTAATTAATTAATGCTCCTCGTTGCATCATGTCGTCTTAATATTTGCTGCCTATAATTCATGTTTTTAGCCAAACAATACAACATCATTTGCATACTAAAGTGCATCCATGTCTCTAACCAGCTCGTTACTTACATGACATTTGCTTATACTTCCATAGAATCATCGAATGGTGGGATGGATTACAAGGATCATCTACAACATGCAGAAAAATCAATGAAACCATCCTTGAGACACTTCTTCAAAACCTTCAGACGTGGAGCAGGGGTGGGCTTCAAAAAATTTAGCAAGGGGTTCTCTGCCCGGTTGCTGGGTGGGCATGGCCATGGTGGGTGTGGCCTAGTCGGCCTCCTGCACCATGGGGGGAATTTTACCCTCCCCGGGCTCCTCGAGCCTCCAGGAGGGCGAAAACAGCCTCCCCAGGCTCCAAATGCCCTCTGGAGGCCCGAAGCAGGCTGGAAACGGGCCAGAAATGGGCCTACCGGAAGTTCGGGGAGGCTTTCCTGAACTTCCAGTAGGCCCATTTTAGCCCTCCACTTTAGCAGGTAAAGTGCGCCTTGCACTTACCTGCATTGAAAATGGGCCGCGTGGGGACTTCTGACGTGGAGACCCCCCCAACACTTCCAGATAGATTGGTCCATTGCTCCACTTTGCATTTATGCACCGAGGAATCAAAGGCAGATCAATAACCTTGTCTTATTCCGTGGTGCAATGATGAACGATAAGTAGACTATTAATTCTCAGCCATCTTTATGGTATGATGAAAGTAAACTGCTCTCTTATCACACTGAGAAACCAGCTAAGAATTCTCATTCTGCTGTACACTTTCTCTACATGGACAAATGTACAATGCATTTGCTCACATTTGTACATTTTTCAGTGCCCTAATGAAGAGTAAAAAATGTGGTATCAGCCTGCACTTCCAAAATTTGGCACTATCAGGCCTTGTGCTCTTTGTGCCAAACAGTGTCTCAGAAATTCTTAACAAATCACACACAAGGAGAGAGAGGGAGAGAGAGAGTGGGAGGGAGCGAGGAGGGAGGGAGGAGGGAGAGGGAGATTGCATTCATTCTTGATATCAATCTCTATGTTTAAGGGAACAGTAACTGCATTCTTTAAATAATTAGGTGTATATTAAGTCTTCACTCATATATTAAACAGGTCACACAGCTACTCCATAAGCAAATTATATTCATATTTTAATATAATTAAGCACAGCTTAATGGGTGAAAAGCTCAGTGGCTGCCATTAATAGGAATAGCCACAGCAGCACTTAGACTTATATACCGCTTCACAGTGCTTTACAGCCCCTCTCTAAGCAGTTTACAGAGTCAGCCTCTTGCTCCCAACAATCTGGGTCCCCATTTTACTGACCTCAGAAGGATGGAAGGCTGAGTCAACCTTGAACCGATGAGAAGCGAACAGTTGGCAGAGTAAGCCTGCAATACTGCATTCTAACCACTGTGCACGATGGATGGATGGATGGATGGATGGATGGATGGATGGATGGAAGGAAGGAAGGAAGGAAGGAAGGAAGGAAGGAAGGAAGGAAGGAAAATAAATAGCAATAGCACCTAGACTTATATACTGTTTCACAGTGCTTTACAGTCAGGGGTGGGTTCCATTTACCTTTACTACCAGTTCGCAGCAGGAACGCACTTGTGTGCTTCTGTGCATGTGCAGATCACCCATGATGATATCGTGGCAGGTGGCCGGAGCCTCCTGCCGATTTTACTACCGGTTCTGTAGAACTGGACCGAACCAGGAGCAACCCACCACTGTTTACAGCACTCTCTAAGTAGTTTACAAAGTTAGCATCTTGCACCCAACAATCTGTGTCGTCATAAGGAGTCCAGATCATGAACAAGGATTGTTTCATTCTATTTGACTTGGTCAGACCCCATTTGGAGTCCAACTCTGCGCATGACTGTTTAAGAAAGAAAGCAACAAATTAGAGGAGGCCTTCCAAGATTGTGAAGATTGTCTGGAAACCCGGGCCTATGGGAGAAAGTTTTGGGTTTACTATATTTAGTACGCAGAAGGAAACGGAGAATGACATAGAAGAGCAGTTTCCAAAACTTTTAAGAAGGAGTGGATTTCTCCGTTGCTTCAAAGCAGGGGTCTCCAACCTTGGCAACTTTAAGACTTGTAGACATCAACCCATTCTGGGAGTTGACATCCGCAAGTCTTAAAGTTGCAAAGGTTGGAGACCCCTGCTTCAAAGAACAGGACAAAACCAGGGGTGAAATCCAGCAGGTTCTGACAGGTTCTGGAGAACCGGTAGCGGAAATTTTGAGCAGTTCGGAGAATTGGCAAATACCACCTCTTGCTGGCCCCAAAGTGGGGTGGGAATGGAGATTTTGCAACATCCTTCCCCCTGGAATGGGGAGGGAATGGGGATTTTGCAACATCCTTCCCCCAGGAGTGGGGAGGGAATGGAGATTTTGCAGTATCCTTCCCCTGCCACGCCCACCAAGCCACGCCCACCACACCTCACCACGCCCACCAAGTCACACCCACAGAACCGGTAGTAAAAAAATTGGATTTCACCACTGGACAAAACCCTTGAATGTTTTGTGTGTGTTCTAGTTAGGACTAGTTAGTTAATTAGGTTAGGTTAGTTAGTCTAGTTAGGAGTGTGTTCTAGTTAGGTTTTTAGGAAGGTATCTTGGAGATCACCCTTCAGGATAAAAACGCACAGCAATTCTAACAGGTAGCTGTCAGAAGTGGGGGGAAGGAAAACAGGTTGGGACCTCTCACACATCCAACTGCAAATAATTTATTTTAACCCTGATTCTAATTAAGAACAGAGAGCTGGCTGATACGAATAGCCTCCCATTGGGTATTTAATCATTTTCCTCTGGAGGCAGGTTAAAAATTACATTTGACGGTTAGTAGTTGGGAATTGCCTCCAGAGCTCTGGGGAGAATTCTCCCCAGATGAAGACTTGGGTCCTTCATTTACATTCCTCTCACTTTCCAGGGAGAAAAGTCCTTGGCAGGCAATATTTGAAGTCTTCTCTTCCAGCCCTTCGAATGCAGCCTAAATCATGGCATTCGCAAGACACCAGACTTCTTCTTCAATTCTCAGGTGGAGCTAATCAATCTTGCTGGAGTCCCAGGAGCTTCTCCATATTTATTTCTTAAAAGAACACTTCATCTGTCAGCAGCCAATTGATATTCTCTCAGCTGCTTACGAAGGAGAATAACAACAGAAGAAATGGGAAGCAAAACAGATTTTTGCAAAAAAGCAGCACAAGGTATTTTTTTCAAGAAACAAACACTATCGATGAGGATCTCAACTTCAAAGAGGTACATGAGATGATAGAAGAAGGCAAGGAAATAATGAAGGTACTCCCGGGAAGGACTTCCCACCAGTAAGGTGCTGTGATTGGAATCTAGAAGATACGGTCTTAATCGGTCTGCACTTTTGAGAAGAATCTGAATATCATGGAAGATCAAACAGGTTAACAGAGTGGGAAGGGACCTTGTAGGTCATCTAGTCCAACCCCCCCCCAACCCAAGCAGGAGACTGTCAGAAAATTTCTCCTTATTTCCAGGTTGAATCTCTCCTTGATCGGTTTCCATCCATTATTTCTTGTCTGGCCTTCAGGTGCTTTGGAAAATAGCTTGACCCAGTGGTGGGTTTCAAAATTTTTTACTACCGGTTCTGTGGGCGTGGCTTGGTGGGCATGGCAGGGGAAGGTTACTGCAAAATCCCCATTTCCTCCTGATCAGCTGGGACTTGGGAGGCAGATAATAGATGGGGGCGGGGCCAGTCAGAATTTTTACTACCGGTTCTCTGAACTACTCAAAATTTCCGCTACCGGTTCTCCAGAACTGGTCAGAATTTGCTGAAACCCACTTCTGGCTTGACCCCTTCCTCTCTTTGGCAACCCCTCAAATATTGGAAGACTGCTGTCATGTCTCTCCGGTCCTTCTCTTCACTAGACTAGGCAGGCCCAGTTCCTGCAACGGTTCATCATATGTTTTAGTCTCCAGTCCCCTCATCATCCTGGTTGCTCTTCTCTGCACTTTTTCTAGTCTCAACATCTTTTTATAGTGTGGTGACCAAAACTGGATGCAGTACTCTAGGTGTGATCTTACTAAGGCTTAGCCCATTCTCGTGCTGGCTGGTGCTGGAGCCCATCCTCAGGGAACATGCAGGGAACTTTCTATCTGCCCTGCAAAAATGGCAAAAGGATGAAAGTTGTCCTTGGGAGGGGAACGGTATTCAATGACACTTAGAGGACAGAAGATTCTCTAACTTCATCACCAGATTTTAACATTTATCTCCTCCTCTCTATTCCTTTTTAGGTAGAAGAGGGGTTTTTTTTCCTCTTTTTTCCCCACTTACCATTTAACGTACTAGCACGCCAGGTTAACGTGCAAACACATTTTCAACTGTTGAAATGTTCAGCCTCACGATTTATCAATAAATTAAGGGAGGAGGTGGAAAGCGAGAAATGTTCCCACACCTTTCCTTGCCCTTCTCACACTTTCTTTTGATTTATTTTGTTTTGTTTTTTTGCAAATCTTCCCTTGCAACTTCAGGAGAAGCGGGGAAGATCAGCTAATGAATAAAATCTAATTTGCATATCACGGAAGGCTTTCTAGCAGGCGGCATCAGAAGCAATAAATTAATAAATCAGCAAATGCATTGAAAAGAACAAGGCAGGAGTATTCTTTCCTTTGTGTTGTGCTGGATTTTTTTTGTGTGTTTTTTTTTGCACACAAAGCACCATTTTGTAATGAGCAATTCTAGCAAGTGTATCACCATTAGTAAACAGAGCAATCCATGCAGCAATCCATCAGTATACAATTGTGTTATATGCAAATTGACAAAGAAGACAAAGGAGGCGTGTAATAAAAAGTTGGGGAATTATGAGATGCGTAGGAAAAAAAAGAGTTGTTTGCTTCTCCACAAATATGGAAGGGTGTGAGTTATCTAGAGATGAAGAGTAATGGGAAATTCAGGTTTGAAAAGGCCGTGCATTGTGACACAACAGAGTTAAGCTGTGAAACTCACCACAGGTAGTCCTCGGCTTACGACCATAATTGAGTTCAAAATGTATGTTGTTAAGTGAGACCTTTGTTAAGTGAGTTTTGTCCCATTTTACAACCTTTCTTGCCACGGTTTTTAAGTGAATCACTGCAGTTGTTAATATTTGTACCCTATGACTATCATTAAGTGCTGTACCTTATGATTCTTGACACATGTATCTTTTCGTTTATGTACACTGAGAGCTTATGCACCAAAGACAATTCCTTGTGTGTCCAATCACATTTGGCCAATAAAAAATTCTATCCTATCCTATCCTATCCTATCCTATTTGTACCCTATGACTATAACTAAGTGTTATACCTTATGATTCTTGACAAACGTATCTTGTCTTTTTATGTACATTGAGAGCCTATGCACCAAAGACAAATTCCTTGTGTGCCCAATCACACTTGGCCAATAAAGAATTCTATTCTATTCTATTCTGTTCTGTTCTGTTCTGTTCTGTTCTGTTCTATTCTATTCTATTCTATTCTATTCTATTCTATTCTATTCTATTCATGACCTTTTTTTTTCATAATTAAGAATTTGCTTTAAAAAAAAAAAAGCTTCTAGTTTTCTGGGTTTAATCCAGTGTGCATCACATCCAGTGTCACTGTGGTGTGATGGATGGTTATATAAAATGTTGAAATAAATGAAATATGATGAAAAGTCTGTGCTGTTGGCTTTGAAGACCCAGTTGTGTCAACTTTGTCTTCTCTCTGATGACTGGCTGACAACCCTACTCAATGACCCTTATGTAAGATCAGAGCTGGCTTGCTGTCAGGGTTCCGGAGGATGCCCTAATTAAATCATGAGCCTCAAGCCAAGCTTCAAAAGAAATCCAGTTATTTATTAGGAGCTTCATGTTGGCACGTTCCCAAGTGAAGCCAACTCTGACCCTACATAATTTATGCCCCCATCGTGACCCTGTTTCCCCTCCCCCCCCAGGGTGTGTCGTCAATCACATTCTCCAACGGAGCAATTTTGCAGGTTGTAGAGATCACTCCCCTCTGGCCACTGTGGGTAACCGTGGAAGACAGCCTTGAGAGAGATAAGTCTGGAATGTGCATCTGTCTTTGGCTGCCGTGCCATTTCATCGGTTTCCCATCCCCCCTTGCTTATGGCAACTCGAGAGCAGACCAGGGATGCTTTGCGAGTTGACATTGTGCTTAATGGTACTGCATCCACATGTAGAGAAGTAAGGAGTGGAGTACCACAAGGTTCCATCTTAGGCCCAGTACTCTTCATAAATGACTTAGATGAGGGAACAGAAGGAGAACAAGGATAACGTCGGGCTATAATTTCTTTTTTTGGTGAAGACCGATTCAAAGAATGAGTTTAGCAGCTCTGCTTTCTCCCTACTGGCTGTTACTTCCTTGCCATCTTCTCTCCTTAGTGGCCCGACTGTTTCCTTGACTTCTTTCTTGTTGAAAGAAACTTTTTGGGACTTTTGTTGCAAGTCTTTGTTCCTTCTGAGCCTTTGCTTTCCTGACTTCCACTTTTGTACAGGCAGTCCTTGACTTGTGACCGCAATTCAGCCCAAAATTTCTGTTGTGAAGTGAGACGTTTGTGTAAGTGAGTGTTGTCCTATTATACAACTTTTCTTGTCACATTTGTTAACTGAATCACTGCAGTTGTTAAGCGAATCTGGCCTCCCCGTTGACTTTGCTTGTCAGAAGGTCGCAGAACGTGACCCAAGGATGCTGCAACCATCATAAATAGGAACCAGTTGCCAAGCATTTCTGACAGTGGGAGCAATCAACCCATGGAACAGAAGTTGCCTTCAGAAGTTTTGGGAGCTTCATCCCTGGAAGCTTTCAAGAAGAGACTGGACTGCCATCTGTCAGAAATGGTGTAGGGTCTCCTGCTTGGGCCTAGATGACCTACAAGGTCCCTTCAACTCTGTTGGTCTGAATCTATCTAAGACAATCAAAGGCCTGGAGACTAAAGCATACGATGAACGGTTGCAGGAACTGGGCCTGGCTAGTCTAGTGAAGAGAAGGACCAGGGGAGACATGATAGCAGTCTTCCAATATTTGAGGGGCTCCCACAGAGAGGAGGGATGGGGTCAAGGTATTTTCCAAAGCACTTGAAGGCCAGACAAGGAATAATGGATGGAGACTGACCAAGGAGAGATTCAACCTGGAAATAAGGAGTAATTTCCTGACAGTGAGAGCAATCAACCAATGGAACAGAAGTTGCCTTCAGAAGTTGTGGGAGCTTCACCACTGGAGGCTTTCAAGAAGAGACTGGATAGCCATCTGTCAGAAATGGTGTAGGGTCTCCTGCTTGGGTGGGGGGTTGGAATAGATGACCTACAAGGTCCCTTCCAACTCTGTTAATCTGTTAGTCCAGATGCAAATCAAGTGACCATGGGGATGCTGCCAAGGTCGTAACTGCGAAAAATGGTCATAAGTCACTTTTTCCAGTGCCGTTGTAACTTTGAACGGTCACTAAACGAACCGTTGTTCCATCATTGCTCACTTTCTCGAGATGCACCCTGCACCCTCCTTCCCTTTCCATAAAGCGAACAATAAATTCCCTGCCGGGGTCTCCTTTTCCGGGAAAATGTGGGAGCCAGGCAGGGTGCAGACGGCTGGAAAGAGTCTCTGATGGAAAATAGACCATCTCCTCATCACCAGGTACATGCCAGAATAACAGTCACCGCACGATGGCATTTCACCCCCCCCAAAAAAATATCCTGCTTTTCTTTAAAGCACACTTCAAACGCGCAGTTCTTCTCTTTTATCCTGCTGAATCAGAGCTGACAATAAAAGACCCAGATTTTATCGGCAGAGCCCAGCGTCTCTGCAAGCTCCTGTTCAACCCACTTCTTAAAATAGACGAAATCTTTGCAAGGAATCTTTGCTGTTTCCACCAAAACCACAGAGAATCTCAGTCCCGCATCCATTCCGTTCTCCTTGTGCCTTCCAGGGTGAGATAAGAAGAAGAGGAAGGAAGTTTGGGGAGGGAACAGCCTCCCCCCCCCCCTCCCCGAGATAAATTCTTCTTGTTTCTAAGAGAATGCATAAACACAGGTCGTCCTCGGCTTACGGCCACGATTGAGCCCAACATTTCTGTTGTGAAGTGTTGGAGAAATGTCCTTCTGGGTTCAGTTCCAAGTGGGGAAAAAGACCCTGGAAACATGGTGGCTGATTGGAAAGATGGTTTTTAATGGTGGACAGGATCACATGCCTTGAAGATCTTGGGTGAAGAAGAAAAAAAACAGAGAAGAGATGCTGAGAGTGCCTGAGTTTTATACCCTCTTTGGGCTTTTGAATTTGAGCTGATTGGTTGTCAGACTCCCATGGGGCCATGCAGGGGTAACTTTGTAGGTTGTCTGTATCCCAGGCTTGGTTGACTCTTGCTGGGTGATGATGTAATGAAAGGGCTTTGGGCAATTCCTACCATGGCTCTGCCTGAAGGAGGTAGATCTTTGTTATGTAGAATAGACTGGGCCAGGCCTTCATGGCCCATTGACAAAGGGGGTGGGATTAGTTTCTACCTCCCTTTTTGGGGAAATATTCTGCCCTTTTAATATTTTCTAAAATATCTCATTTTCCTAGGTGAGGGGTGGGTGCTAATTTCCTACAGAAGTGACACTTTGCCCCATTTTATGACCTTCCTTGCCACTGTTGGTAAGTGAATCACCATCACCCTGCCAATCTTTTGCAGCTCGTCTCCTAGGCCCTTCTCTTCTAGGAGAGACAGTGACCAAGAAAAAGCAACGGATGGGTTTTCCCCACTCACACAAAAGGCAGGAAGATGAGTGGTGCAGTGGCCTTGAGGTGGAGCTCTCACCTCACAGTCAGGAGGTTGTGAGTTCGATCCTAAGTAGAGGCAGACATTTCTCTCTCTGGGCACAAGGAGAATATATCTCAGATTTATTCTATCTATCAGTATTATCATCATATACAATTATGATGATAATACTGATAGATAGAATAAATCTGAAAAGAAATTGAAAGAAAGTATATATACTATTAGAATACAGGAGTTGCTCGAATACCAAACAAGGAAAATATTCCACAGCAAAGAAGATAGAAAGGAGAGAGGAGGAGAGGCAGTGATGGCTAACCTTTTTGCCATCGTGTGCCCAGAGTGGGGTGTGGGGGGGGGCACGCGTGCATGTGCCCATACCCATAATTCTGTGCCCCACCCCCACACATGTGCGCACGACCCCCACACACACACCCTCGATCCCATTGGAAGTTGGCAAACGGGCCGTTTTTGGCCTCTGGAGGGCCTCCATGGGGGTGGGGAAGGCTGTTTTCGCCCTCCCCAGACTCCTAGAAAGGCTCTGGAGGCTGGGCACAGCAAAAAACGGGCCTTTCCCCCCCCACACCGCCCGAGGCCCTCCGGAGGCAGGAAACAGCCTGTTTCCCTACTTCTGGTGGCCCCAGAATGCCCAAAAATCAGCTGAGCTCGCATGGCCACCGATATGGCTACGTGTGCCACCTGTGGCACGCGTGCCATAAGTTCGCCATCGCAGCACTACACGTATCTGTAAATACATTGTAAAGATACTAACAGATTAACAGAGTTGGAAGGGACCTTGTAGGTCATCTAGTCCAACCCCCCGCCCAAGCAGGAGACCCCACACCATTTCTGACCGATGGCAGTCCAGTCTCTTCTTGAAAGCCTCCAGTGATGAAGCTCCCACAACTTCTGAAGGCAACTTCTGTTCCGTTGGTTGATTGCTCTCCCTGTCAGAAAATTTCTCCTCATTTCTAGGTTGTTTCCATCCATAAGCCACCACTATTCCATCACTGAAGACATCGCTGAAATGCTCTTCTCTGAAAGAATTTCAAAAGAATATTTGTTTTCGTGAGACGGAATGAGAATCCGCAGAGCCCAATGCAGGCTGGACCCCTCTCCGAATTCTGCCCACCCCAGGTGTGTGAATCTTAACACCTGCTGGCATTTTCAAGCCGCTTTTGATGCTCTTGTTCTTTTTTCCCTGTCTTGTTCCTTTTGCTGCTGACATTTAAATGTTTCTTTTTTTTTTCTCCCTCTGCAGGATTCCTTCAATGATGAGTCTACTCAATTCGCCGATCAGCAGCTTTGGGTCAAACGGACCCTTCCATTTTAAGTCCGCCAGCCAATATTTGTAATTTATTTATTTTTTTTAGTGCGTGACTGGAAGTCATTAAGCAGAATTCCCAACCAAAGTGAAAGGATTGTTAACTCATGTAATTATCCAGCACAAAAGAGGAAAATGTCTTTTTGCCCATGATACGTAATTTTCAAATCAGAGCAATCAAGGATGAAGAGAGGAGGAAAAAAATAGGGGACAGGGAGGGTCGATTCAGCGAACAGAAAAATTACTCTTCTCGTGTGGCTTGTTAACAATCATTAAAAAACTTCAATAATATATTAATAATAAAGACCTAAATAAGGAGCACCACTGTTTTAATTAGAATTTGACCCTTTTTATAAACAGGTGGGGATAAATTAACTCCCTGGAAGACCGGGGAAAAGAAAAAATTAATCAGGCAAAAAAAGCAAACGACGTGCAACTTATTTAATCTAGCGAAGTAATTTAAAGTTTTCTAGATTATTTTTTTCCCTTGCTTTTAAACCCTTTGAAAAGGTGGAGGGGAGGGACCTCTCATCAATCTTGTAAGGCTAACAAATGTAAGTGCAACTAGCACCGTCAATATTGAGAAGAAGTTCTCTCCCATGACCCATCCTAAGGTCCCCATATTGAATACTAGGTGGATACCTGTGCTTTGCTATTTATGACCAATTTTCACACTTACGACCATTGTCGCATCCCCATGGTCATCATCACCAACAAACTATATCTGGAGAAATGAAGGCTGCTGCTGAGGCCTCGCCATGATACTCCCAGAGATGGGTGTCAGCAGGTTCTGACCAGTTCTGGAGAACCGGTAGCGGAAATTTTGAGTAGTTCAGAGAACCAGTAGTAAAAATTCTGACTGGCCCCGCCCCCATCTCTTCTCTGCCTCCCAAGTCCCAGCTGATCGGAAGGAAATGGGGATTTTGCAGTAACCTTCCCCTGGATTGGGGAGGGAATGGAGATTTTACAGTATTCTTTCCCTGCCACCCCCACCAAGACACACCCACAGAACCTGTAGTAAAAAAAATTGAAACCCACCACTGGATACTGCCTATCCTGTGGTAGACCTGCCCCTGCACTTTGAATGTTGGCATAAAATTTCCCTCCTTCACCTCTCTGTCTCTAAAAGACGTCATTTTGAAGCATCCGTTGTACTTCCGGGCAGTCTTTTCCCTTTAACTGGTGTTACAGTAGAAGGAACAGATTCGTCTGAACTGAGGGGGCCAGTGTAAGAAGTGAGTTGGGGCTGGGACACTATGCAGAAGAAATTCGGTTCACAATCCATTGGCTCAGTGGTGGTCGGTGATTGTAACACATAAGGAAATATCTCTCCCGCCACCTTGAGTCCAGAAGTAGTTCCATAGGTGGAAGGCGTAGACATTTTGGTGAGGTAGCGACATTTAGTATTGTAAGGAGCCCTAGACCGCTCCTGAGTGAAGGAGTGGAACATCTGCCAGTTTGAACTTGAGGAATGTGAGGCAAGTGGCAGTTGGAACAGAGTTCTTTTCAGGTAGGGAGGGGGAGTAGGACGTCTAACTCCTTAGCATCATAGTATGTTAATATACTGAATATGAATATACTGTATATTAAATACTAATGATCCGATGGTCCTTTCAAAAAATCCTTTGTTAGCAAGCACCTAGAAGCCAAGAGGAACGTACGTGCCAAATTTCAAGTTTGTAGGGTTTACCGTTCTGGAGATTTTGTGATGAGTGAGTGGATTTTGCTTTTATATAGAGAGAGATAACATTCAATATCAAAGCAGTCTCTGGGGGGTTTTTTTTGTTTTGTTTTGTTTTTTTTAATTATATTTCTGAGAAATTGGGAAAGGAGATATTTGTTCCCTGCTGTTAAAAAATGAATTGCAGCAGGCTGGATTGCAGACTGACGACCCCACCCCCACACTCCCTAATTTGAAGCTACTAAAGCCAGCAAGATATAAATACAAGGATGATAAACAATTAGGAAAAGGAATCAGCAGATGGCAAGCACCATATAATATTGGATATTGAGATCAGGATAGCAAAAAAATCAGGGACCCTAGGTAAGTTTGCAAAATGCAAAGATTTTTTTACCAGCAGGGAACAAAGAGGCTGGAATCACATGATCACATGAAAAATTCTAAAGCTGGTTTAATAAAACCCTGTGATCATTTTCTGCTCATGGCACACGCTATGTTCAGATGACAGAACAATTGCTAGTATGAGTTCAAAGGATAGCCTGTTTTACCCAACTATTAAGACAAGAGATGGATTCCAATAAGAGCTTGAGCCCAGGGGTGAAATCTACTTAGCTTCCCTCCCGGTTTGCAAGTGTGCGTGCCATCTTCATGTCCGATTTTAGACCCTCTGTGCATGCACAAAGCCTTCTGCGTATGCTCAGAGGGTGAAAAGCAGGTTACTCCCTGGTTGTAACGACGTCGGGGCGGGTGGGTGGAGATTTGATTTTATGGCATCATAAAAAGTGGCAGCCAATTCAGCTCCTTTCTAAAGGGCTGCGAAGAGAGAGGTCGCTATGCTTGTTACACATTCAGAGTCATAGCGGGAGGCAAAGATGCCAAGGTGGGCATCCCCATCTATTACATTTAAAAAGGGGGAATAGCATTGACTGCATCTCAATTTTTCTTATTTCCCCTGAAAACATACCTGCAAGTCAACATTGTACGGCAGACAGGCAATCCAGACACAATACATAATTAAAGATATAACACTTAGCACTTAGGCATATATACCATTTTAGAATGTACTTTCCAGCCCTCTCTAAGCGGTTAACAGAGTCAGCCTCTTGCCCTCAATAATTTGGGTCCTCATTTTACCCACCTTGGAAGGAGGGAAGGCTGAGTCAACCTTGAGCCAGTCAGGATCAAACTGCTGGCAGTGGGCAGAGGTATGGGAGGGAGGGAGGGAGGGAGGGAGGGAGGGAGGGAGGAAGGAAGGAAGGAAGGAAGGAAGGAAGGAAGGAAGGAAGGAAGGAAGGAAGGAAGGAAAAAAAGAAAAAGAAAAAGAAAAAGAAAAGCAATAGCACTTAGACTTATATACCACTTTATGGTGCTTTTACAGCCCTCTCTAAGTGGTTTACAGAGTCAGCCTCTTGTCCCCAACAATCTGGGTCCTCATTTTACCCACTTCGGAAGGATGGAAGGCTGAGTCAACCTTGAGCCGATCAGAATTGAACTGTTGGTAGTGGGCAGAGTTTGCCTGCAATACTTATTCTAACCACTGTGCACCATGGATGGATGGATGGAAGGAAGGAAGGAAGGAAGGAAGGAAGGAAGGAAGGAAGGAAGGAAGGAAGGAAGGAAGGAAGGAAGGAAGGGCAACAGAAATAGAAATAGCCCTTAGACTTATATATTGCTTCACAGTGCTTTACAGCCCTCTCTAAGCAGTTTACAGAGTCAGCCTGTTGCCCCCAACAATCTGGGTCCTCATTTTACCCACCTCGGAAGGATGGAAGGCTGAGTCAACCTTGAGCCAGTCAAGGTTGGCAGTGGGCAGACTTAGCCTGCAATACAGCATTCTAACAACTGCACCACCATAGTTCTTATAACCTCTTGATATCCCAAGGAGGCACTGAAAACAAGCTCCTGTCTGTCCAGGGGCATAAAGTCAAGATGGCAGCAGTACAATACATGCTTATAGTTGCTCTCTTGACAGGCTGAGTCAACCTTGAGCCTGGTGAGATTCGAACTGCCAAACTGCAGGTAGCCATCATTCAGCAGAAGTAGCCTGCAGTACTGCACTCTAACCACTGCGCCACCCTAGCTCATATATTTTATTGTAATTAGTAAGACGGATAATTAAGACTGATGTTCTTCATAACATTCTCTTCAACCTTCAGAACAAAGAGAACAATATGTGGCAACGTCACTGCCAAAATACCAGGAGGGGATTGGTAAGATTTGGGACAAAAATACCTGAAGACCTTTCTCTCTTTTTTTCCCTTAATCAAAGCTCCCTTCCAATCTCACCGGGGTGCCTAGGTTTGCTGTGAAACCTGGAACTGTGAATCGATTTGCAAACTTTTGTTACTATTTTCGACATTCCTTGTAGGTTTGCTTGAAATTTGGCTCTTCTTTCCTTTGAGGAAACTCCAAATCTTATTTTGATGAAGCTTCAGCAAAAGGCCAGCTTTTTCCAGCAAAACTACAGCTGACTGGGCAACTGGAAGCCAAAGCGACCAGATCATTCTTTAGCCCAGATAAACAACACAAAATACTATGTCTGCCGTTTTATTGGCCAGATACGAAACTGTTTTCTGGGTTTTTTGAGATACGGTGAACATCATAAGGAATTAATTGGTACTTTGCTTGTCCGGTAACTTGCAGCCCAACCGTCTCACCTCTGTCATCATTTGTAGAAAACAAGCCCAGTGATTTGGTCAAACACCCTACAGGTTAAACATCTTTCTTTTTCTTTGGAGATTGCAGCTTGAATTGTCTCTCGCAAAAGCAAGAGACAGAAAGCTTCACTTCTGTTGTGTTTGATGTATCGCAGATTGAGGCTTATCTCTGCTTTGCACACCTATGCCATGGATTTGTCAACGTTTCACCTTCAAACTTGAATCACAGGGACTGTTGGCGGTTTCGTTCATAAGCCGAGTCTTGTGAAGAATGTCGAACAAATCCCCAAATGTTTTGCTTGATCTGAACAGGACAGAAATTAATTCAGGTCTCTGGTTTCCAGTTATCAGAACTTCCCAACATGCTGCCTTTTGCAGAGGCTGAGTTTTTCGTATAAATATATTGCTCCGGGAAGCTGCGAGCTGCGAGCCCACCCACAATTTCCGCTGAATATCACCTCTGAATCTAACCCAGAGGTGTCAAACTCAATTTTATTGAGGACCGCATCAGGGCTGTAGCGGGGGGTGGGGGGGCTGACTGGATGGGTGTGGCCAACTGGGTGGGCGTGACCAGCTTGATGCCACTTGCTGGATGCAGCTGACTGGGTGGGCGTGGCCGGCTGGGTGGGCGTGGCTATCTTGACGCTACTCATTAGGCACAACTGACTGGGTGGGTGTGGCCAGCTTGACGCCACTCCCAAACTGCTGGCATGTTTCCTCTTTGCAATGGGTAGACTGGGCTGAAACAATGCGGGCCAGCCCCTTACATTTTCCAGGATGACCCCATGGGCTGGATCTGATCCAGGGGTGGGTTCTACTTACCTTTACTACCCGTTCGCAACAGGATCGTGCGCGCTTCGCTCGCACGTGCGCCTTACTTCTGCACATGCGCAGATTGCCGATGATGACATCCGGGGCCGTGGGCAGGGCCTCCCGCCGGTTTTACTAGGGGTTCTTGTGAACCGGTCCAAACTGGGGGCAACCCATCACTGATCTGACCACATCACAGGCCGGATCAGGCCCGCAAGCCTTGTGTTTGACACCCCTGATCTAACCCATTCTAGATCATTCAGGAAATCATGCTTACGCACGCTTATCTTCATAGATTTTCACGCACCTACTGACAATATTAGGAACCATTGTGAGTAGCACAGCATGCAAGGAAGATCTGGATGTCTTGATGATTCACAAGCTGAACGTTGGCCAACAGTTCACGAAATCCTAGGCTGTATCAACGAAAGTATATGTTTATATAATTAAAAGAAGCCACCTCTTTTTTCTAGTTTGTATTGTTCAGGCCACATTTAGAATAGGTTGAAGGTTCTTTCTCCAAGATTGTGGGTTGGTTTCTGAATGTTTGGTTAGATGTTAGGTAACATCTTCAACAGACTTGAGGGGATGTCAGTGTTCTTCTGTTTATAAGAGCTTCAGGTGTAGGTGTGTCAAGTACCAAAGAGCCTTGGTAGTACAGTGGTCTAAAGCACCCTGTTATTAAGGCCAGCTGCCTGCAATTACTGTAAGTTCGAATCTCCCAGGCTCAAGGTTGACTCAGCCTTCCATCCTTTCTAAGGTAGGTAAAATGAGGACCCAGATTGTGGGGGCAATAAGCTGACTTTGTATAAATATACAAAAGGATGAAGGCTATTGCTTAGCGCATTGTAAGCCTCCCTGAGTCTCCGGAGAAGGGCGGCATATAAATCAAATTTAAAAAAAAAGTGAGGGTCTTGTGATGGGTCAGGTGTGAGTCATCAGTGAGCCTTGTGATGGGTCTTGTGATAAGTGACAGGGTTCCGATGGATGCCCTAATAAAATCATGAGTCTCGAGCCAAGCTTCAAAAGAAATCCAGTTATTTATTAGGAGCTTCATGTTGGCACATTCCCAAGTGAAGCCAGCTCTGACCCTACGTAATTTACACTCCAATTATTATTCTGTTTCCCCCCCCCCACAGGTGTGTCATCAATCACATTCACCAACGGAGCAATTTCACAGGTTGTAGAGGTCACTCCCCTCGGCTGCTGTAGGTAACCCCAGGATACAGCCTTGAGAGAGATAAGTCTGGAATGTACATTTGTCTTTGGCTGCTGTGCCATTTTGCCAGTTTCCCATCCCCCCTGGCCTATGGCAACTCGAGAGCAGGCCAGGGATGCTTTGCGAGTTGACATTAAGGAGGTTACATCAGGTCAGGGTCACTGGGGAGGTGAACTGTTGGTGGAGGGAGTCTTGCATGGGTTGGTTGTGAGTCGGTGCTGTCTCTGGTTGGCTGTGTGGTTGATTTGGATTCTGTGGGGTTCATAGGCTGGTTGTAGGACAATGTGTCTGTTGATTGAATTTCTTGTTGGAGGGCCAGGCTTCGATGAACTCATGAGCGGGACAGGTGGTAGTGTGGCCGATGATATTTGTGTTGCTCCAATTGAACTGGTGCTGTTTGGTGTCAGTGTGGGTAAAGATTAAGGATTTGGGATCGTGGCATCTGAGACTGCCAGCTGGTGTTTGGGGATCTTAGTTTTTAATTGACATAAAATTTGTCCCACGTAGAATTGGTTGCAATGGTTACTTACAGTTCATTTTGTAGATGACATTCTTTCTTTCATTCTTTTGTATCTTGTCTTTGGTTCTGGATATGTTCTGACCCAGCTCCCAAACACGACAAACCCTCTGTTGTTAAATAAATGATTCCTTTATTAGGAGCGCCAGCAGCCCCAGCAAAAAGTCTCTCTCTCACACACACAACAGGCTAACAAGTCTGTCCAGCAGGGAGATGAATAGTTGTCTGCCACACCTATTCATCTCCGCCTCCTGCCTTTTATCCCCAGAGCTATGGCTCTTCCGTCCCAAGGACCGGCCCATAGATTTCCATTGCTCTCCTCTCCTCTGCCTTCTGCGCATCCGCATGTCAGGCACTGGACTCAGCTGTTCCTCCGCTTCCTCATCAGCCACCTACAGACCTGGGGGCTGTTGACTCTCCATCTGAGGGCTGATGGACGGCCCAGGCTCCGCCTCTCTCTCTCTCTCTCTCTGCCAGCTCCATTCCCTCTTTCCCCTCGGAGGTCTCACATTGTCTTGATGCTGGCCCTGACTTCCATACCTCCTCCTCCTCCTCTGATTCGGCTGTTGGAAGGTCCGGCGGCCGACAGGCCACAATACTCCTGGCGTAGTGTGGCTGTGTGTTTGTGGGCTGTTGCTATTCCTAGGGATTGGAGGATTCCAGCTGTCATTTCCGACACCCCTTTTGTGTATGGTAGGTTTAATTTTTGTGTGGTGGTTGGCTGTGTGGTGTGTTATACCTTGACTGCTGTGTGTCAGAATATGAAGTTTATTTGATAGCTGTTACGGACAGGGGTGGCTACTGGGGGTTTGCAGGGGTTTGGGAGAACCTCTAGCTAAGATTCTGTGCAGTTTGGAGAACCCCCAAATCCCACTCCTGGCTGGCCCCACCCACCTCACCCTGCCCCTCCCAGGAGTCCCCATGCAGCCCATTTTGGATGCAGGTTAGTGCAGGGCACGTGCGGAGGCTTGGGGAGGGCAAAAAATGGGCCTACCGAAAGTTTGGGAAGGCTGGAAACAGGCCTGTTTCCAGCCTCCAGAGGGCCTCCGGAGCCTGGGGAGGCCGTTTTCGCCCTCTCAGAGTCTGGAGGAAATCCTCCAGAGCCCAGGGAGGGCAAAAATGCCCCCTCCGCCGTGGTGCAGGAGACCAACTAGGCCACGCCCACCATGGCCATGCCCACCCATGAATTGGGCAGAGAACCCCTTGCTAAAATTTTTGAAGCCCGCCCCTGGTTACGGAGAAAGACGTCGAGCAGCCGTTTCTCTTCAGCTTTTCTTAGAAACACTTTTGAATAATGTTTCCCGTTCTGGGTGCTGCATTTCTGGAAAGACATTGATAGAGTGGAGCAGGGGGATGGGGAACATATTCACAAGAGGTCAATCAAAAAAAAAAAAAAAAAAGGAGAAGGAGCCTGAAGGGAAAATTGTGGCGAATGATTAGAGGCATCAACTGGGTATGTTTAGCCTGGAGAAGAGAAGATGTGGGGAGATGCTGTAGGAGCTGAAGGAGGTCATGTAGAACTTGGGGCAGAATTGTTCAGAGTTATTCCAGAAGACAGGAAAAGAAACAGAGGGGTTAAATTACAAGGAGGTATATTTAGGTTAGATGATCAGAAAACTTTCTTATGTATAAGAGTTATACAACAACAGAACTGTCTGCCTCAGAAGCTATTTCAACAGAGCCTACTTGACTCCCTGCAGATACAATATGTTATAGTCTAGCACAGCACAGAGTTATGCTGGATGATGCCCAAGATCTCACATTTACATTCTGTTATTGAGTTCTTGTGTTGGAAGGTCAGAATAGAGCTGGAAGGGACCTTGGAGGTCTTCTAGTCCAGCCCCCTGCTCCTGCTCAAGCAGGAGACCCTTGTTGTGGTCCACCAGTGGCCTGCGCGGATCGTGGCTGATCCCGACGAAGAGGAGGCTGGTGTGGTATCGCACCAGCAGCCTGTGCAGGCAGCGCTCGCATCGGACAGCGAGGAGGCTGAAGAGGATGTGGTGCCAGAGGCAGAGACTCAGTCAGGGCCTTCAGAACCTCCAGAGGCTCCTTCAAGTGGAGAGAGCGAAGTGGAGGAGCCTCTCCTCAATGCTCGAGCACGCAGGGCTGCCAAAAGGCAGGAGTGGCTACTCAGGAGGAGGAGATCTACTTGAGAGTAGGGCTTGAGGATAATTGGCCACTCCCTTAGCCTATTTAAGTTGCACACAGCTTGTGCGTTCTTGCTGGAAACAACTAGTATTTATTATCAGAGTATTTTGGTTTATCATATCTTGTTTTCTGGGCTGGTTGCCAACCTTTGCCGGTCTTGTTTATTCTTGCTACTTAATAAATTTGATAAGGACCGTTGGTGTGTGTCAATATCCTCGGAAATCCAGAGCTGGGGCAGAACAACCCTATACCCGTGAGGGCAAACCTATGGCACGCGTGCCACAGGTACCACGCGGAGCCATATCTGTGGGCACATGAGCATTGCCCTAGCTCAGCTCCAGCGTGCATGCGCACGCCAGCCAGCTCATTTTCGGGCCTTCCAGGCCCACCGGAAGTTGAGAAATGAGCCATTTCCAGCCTCCGGCAGGCCTCCAGAGTGGCAAGGAAGGCCATTTTCACCCTCCCCAAGCTCCAAGAAAGCCTCTGGAGCCTGAGGAGGGCAAAAACAGGGCCCACTGTGCCATCACGTGCCAAAAGCGGGGGAAACATGGGAGTCGCATTCGCATGCGTGAGGGGGTGGGGCATGGGGGCCAAAAGTGGGGGGAGCATGGCAAACCCCCCCCCCACGCTCCCCACGCTTTTGGCACACGACGGCAAAAAGGTTAGCCATCACTGCCCTATATCATTTCAGACAAGTGACTGTCTGTCCAGAAGACTGTCTCTTCTTAAAAATCTCCAGTGATAGAGCCCCCACAACTTCTGTTCCACTGGTTAATAGTCCTAGGAATTTTCTCCTCAGTTCTAGGATGCTTCTCTCTTTGGTTAGTTTCTATCCATTTTTTCTTGTCTTGCCCTCTGATACTTTGGAGAATAAATTGACCCCCTCCTCTTCTTTGTGGCAGCCCCTCAAGTACTGGAATTCTGCTATCATGTCACCCCAATTCTTCTTTTCTCTAGACTAGCCAAACCCAAATCCTGCATCTGTTCTTCATTTGTTTTAGTCCTCAGGCCCTTAATCATCTTCGTTGCTCTTCTTTACACTTTTTCCAAAAGTCTCAACATCTTTTTTGCAATGTGGCGACCAAAACTGGATGCCATATTCCAGGTGTGGCCTTACTAAGGATTTATAAAGCGGTATTAATACTTCACGTGATTTTGCTTCTATGCCTCTGTTTATACAACCAAGGATTTTATCAACTTTTTTGGCTGCTGCCGCACACGGCTGGCTCATGAACTTGGGCATTTGATTGCAAACATTGCATTACCCAACTAAGTAATATCATCAGTGTGAGGGGTTTCCTGCCTGTTTATATGCAGTAGCTTGACCTACCAGTACTTTCCTCCTTGGTGGTTCCTTGACTTTAGCAGGGGTGAAATGCTACCAGTTTGGGGTGGTTCGCCTGAACCGGTAGTAAAAAAAATGCTTTAAAAAGTAAAAAAAAGTTCCAACACGCAGCACAGGTGATCTTCAGAACTTTTTTAAAAACTTTTTTTTACCATTTTTTAACTACCTATTGCCTGAACCGGTATTTTTGTGTAAAGTGTGATAGTTTGTTTTTGAGCTCTCTGTGACTCTGTGAGGTTCCTGCTTGTGTGAAGTCCAGCTGCTTTTGTATTGTGTGTGAGTCAGTTGTGCAGCTTTTGTGTTATTTTTGTGTGAAGTGTGATGGTTTGTTTTTGAGCTTTCTGTGCCTCTGTGAGGTTCCTGCATGTTGGAGGGACCATTTTGTGTGAAGTCCAGCTGCTTTTACATTGTGTGTGAGTCAGTTGTGCAGCTTTTGTGTTATTTTTATGTAAAGTGTGATAGTTGGTTTTCCCAGTCACATGACCACCAAGCCACGCCCACCCGGTCACATGAACACCAAGCCACGCCCACAGAACTGGTAGGGAAAAATTTTGAATTTCACCACTGGATTATAGTATTAATTTATGCCTGATTGTTTGCCTAGTTCTCATCCCTACTGGGGCTGCTGGAGGAGATGTTCTACAGCAGTGTTTCTCAACCTTGGAAGCTTGAAGATGGGTGGACTTCAACTCCCAGAATCCCCCAGCCAGCAGAGTTGAAGTCCACCCATCTTCAAGCTACCAAGGTTGAGAAACACTGTTCTACAGTCTTTTTCTTAGTGGTGGTTTTTTTTTTTAAGTTGTGTCTTTTGATTGATTTTCTGCCATCAAGACATTTGCAATGCCTGGCAACCACCTAGATAGATTTTCTCCAAGACAACCTATCCCTAACCAGTTCTTTCAAGTCTCCCAGTGTATCCATCACAACTGTAACAGAGACACACCCTCCCTCCCTTGGTCATCCTCTGTTCTTTCTTCCCAGTCCTTTCCCAGTCTTCTCCAAGATGCTGGGTCTTTGCATAAGGTGTCCAAAGTAGGATAAGTTGAGCCTGGAACATTGGTGCCTCAAGCGAGAACTCTGGATCAATTTATTCAATGATCTACTTGTTTGTTTTTTCTTGGCTGTCCATCGTATTCTGGGGAGTCTTTTTTAAACACCTTTGAAGGGTATGTAAATGTCTCTTTTGAATGGTTTAATGTGGTTTATCTCTATGGGTCTATTGAAGGCTGATTTGTCAAGCTTCCAGGAACTCCTTAGCATTTTTTGCATTTGGCCTGGTCAGGCATTTTTTTTTTTGATAAAGTTGCCTGGGTGTCCACTAGAGTCATCATTGTCTTTTAATGGCCCCATAATCCCTTGCGGGGTAGAGTCTAGGCCAGGGATCTGCAACCTTAAACACTCAAAGAGCCATTTGGACCCGTTTCCCACAGACAAGAAAACACCGGGAGCCACAAAACCTGGGTGGGCGTGGCCAACTCGATGTCATTCACTTCCACCAGTCACATGACCCCTTCCCTAGCCACGCCTACCCAGCCGGTCATTAGGGCAGAGAACCGGTTGTTAAAAAACACAAAGAACCACAAAACCCTTTTGACATCTCTCTCTCCCTCCCTCCTCCCTCTCTCCTCACCTCTCTCTCTGTCTCTCTCTCTGTCTCTCTCTCTGTCTCTCTCTCTCCCCCTCTCTCTGTATCTCTCTCTGTCTCTCTCCACCTCTCTCTGTATCTCTCTCTGTCTCTCTCCACCTCTTTCTCTGTATCTCTCTCTGTCTCTCTGTCTCTCTCCACCTCTCTCTGTATCTCTCTCTGTCTCTCTCTATGTCTCTCTCTCTTCCCCTCTCTCTGTATCTCTCTCTGTCTCTCTCCACCTCTCTCTGTATCTCTCTCTGTCTCTCTCTATGTCTCTCTCTCTCCCTCTCTCTCTGTATCTCTCTGTCTCTCTCCCCCTCTCTCTGTATCTCTCTCTGTCTCTCTCTATGTCTCTCTCTCTTCCCCTCTCTCTGTATCTCTCTCTGTCTCTCTCCCCCTCTCTCTGTATCTCTCTCTGTCTCTCTCCACCTCTCTCTGTATCTCTCTCTGTCTCTCTCTATGTCTCTCTCTCTCCCTCTCTCTCTGTATCTCTCTCTGTCTCTCTCTGTCTCTCTCTCCCCCCCTCTCTCTGTATCTCTCTGTCTCTCTCCCCCTCTCTCTGTATCTCTCTCTGTCTCTCTGTCTCTCCCCTTCTCTCTGTATCTCTCTGTCTCTGCTGCGGCCACTTCTCCATCACCTGCCGTCGTCCTTACCTTCTCAGGCCAGGTGAGGAGTGACTGGGAGGGGAGGGTAAGGGGCGGGGCCAGCCAGTGGTGGGACCACCCGACAGGGAGCCACAGCAGAGGGCCCAAAGAGCTACATGCGGCTCCGGAGCCGCAGGTTGTTGACACCTGGTGTAGCAACTGAATGGAAGTGAGTGTTTTCTGGCTGGATGCCCAACTCAGTGCAGGCCAACTCGCCTTGGGACCACTTACTGAGGGACAATTTGACGATTCTATTTAATTATTCAAAATAAAACATGATTTTAGTTTTTGCAATTCACTCAGTTTCATTCTGTTCCTCCTTTTGCATCCTTTGTTCAAGGATTCTATTCCACTATTTCTAATTCTATTAGTGTAGCTCTTAGTCCCGCAGCGAGTTGTCTGTGGCGAACTGGAGGTGGAAAATTGTCCCAGGAATGGCTTTGACTTGTGTACGAAATCATGAAGGTAAGTCAATAGATAAACCAATCAGTGCCAATGTAAATCAACGGGTAAATCAATAAATGATAAACAGGTCTAGCTTGAAAAATGGCACTTCACAATTGAAGCTCGATAAAACTGGCTTTAAATGACCAAATCGCTCTCTTTAAAGCTTTGGAAAGTTACAATTACTTGCATTTAGAATCCAGCTGACCTCCAACGCATCTCACTCTCGTTATAAAATTGCTTGGCTATCAACCTGCCATGACACCATCACCGGATTAAGAGCAGTCTTCATTAGTTATTTTTAGTGTCACCACACAGCACGACAACCCCAATTTCACCCCCACACTCCTAGGCAGCATATGATGGAGCTGCCTCATCCCCAGACTGAAAATTAATGCAGCCTCCCCTGCTCTTTTCTGTTTCCCAGATGAGGTGCCAGATACAAACACAGATGGTACTGAAGAGATTCGGGCCTAGACATCATTAGGATATTTTTCTATCATCACAGACGGCTCTTCAGTGCCTGCTGTTGAGTGCGGTGCATTTTTAATTATGGGGGAGGTTGTGGCATTCTCAAACTGGAAAGCAGGGGTGAAATGCTCTAAAATCTGCTACCGGTTCGCATGCACACAGCAGAAGTCTGCAAAGGTAAGTAGAACAGTGAGGGGGGTACAGCTGTGCCCCGCAATTTAGATTCGCTAGAAAGCAGGATTATTAGCAAATATAAATCGTGTGGCACAGCTGATTATGGCACAGCTGATTGTTGGAACTTTTTTTTTTTACTTTTTAAGCATTTTTTACTGCCGGTTCCAATGAACCAGTAGTAAAAAAATGCTTAAAAAGTTTAAAAAAAAAAAAGGTTCCAACAATCAGCTGTGCCACGTGATTGTCGGAACTTTTTTTTTACTTTTTTTAGCATTTTTTTACTACTGGTTCTTGCAAACTGGTAGTAAAAAAAAACGCTTATTTTTTTTTAAAAAAAAGTTCCAACAATCAGCTGTGCCACACGATCATTGGACTTTTTATTTTTACTTTTTTTAGCATTTTTTTTTTACTATCAGTTCGGGCAAACCGGTAGCATTTTTTACTACCAGTTCGGGTGAACCGGCCCTAACCGGTAGCATTTCACCACTGCTGGAAAGGCTTTACCCCGTGTGTGAATCGAGACCATGAAGGGAGAAGAAAGCAGAAAACTTTGGAAGACAAGCTGTTCCATTGATTAATCATCATTAATCATCATTAATTATAAGCTGTTGTAGTTTGTGAACCTTATTAGATAAACCATGGAGTGATGTGGTGGCCTAGAGGTGGAGCTCTCACCTCACAATCAGGAGGCTGTGAGTTCGATCCTAGGTAGAGGCAGATATTTCTCTCTCTGGGCACGATGAGGATATATCTGCTGAACAAAACTCCGCATTGGCGACAGGAAGGGCATCCGGCCAGTAAATACTCAGCTCCATTCAGTTGCCCAGACTCCACCCCCTCAAGGGATTATGGGGTCATGGAAATAAGAATTAGATAAACCATGGTTAGACAATTATATTCTGACATAGTGGGAGAATCTAAGCAGTTTTTCATTATCAGCTTCTTAATCACCTTTGCCAGCATTCCTCAAGGTGGAGTTTTGGATATTTAATTGATTTCAATTTCAAAATTCTGAGCAACGCCCATGTTGGCTGAAGAATTCTGGGATCCATACATCTGGAGAACACCTAGTTTGGAGAAGATTGACTTCAACTTTGAGGACGTTAAAAAAAAAAAGAACCAATTTTGTTCTCTACTTTTTGTGGTGTTGTAAAAATATTCCAATGAAAGAAACAGGAAACAGCAATACAATAATAATTCTTACTTTAAGATTCAGAGGTTTATTTCATGAGCAATTTGGAACATAAACAGCCATCATAACACAATTTATAATAATAACCCATTGCAATGAGGTCCACTGACATAGCTGAGTCCAGAAAGGAGTAGCTATGGCCAGTGGCCCTGATCTCATCCCAAGACATTATTTTTATACTTTTCTGCACGTATTTCACAACCTACTTACTTGTTCTTTCTTACTGACAGACAGTCTCCACATATACCCGTGTACCAGGGGTGAAATTCAGCAGGTTCTGACAAGTTCTGGAGAACCGGTAGCGGAAATTTTGAGTAGTTCGGAGGACCGGCAAATACCACCTCTGGCTGGCCCCAGAGTGGGGTGGGAACGGAGATTTTGCAATATTCTTCCCCCAGGAGTGGGGAGGGAATGGGGATTTTGCAGTATCCTTCCTCTGCCACACCTACCAAGCCACGCCCACCAAGCCACACCCACAGAACCAGTAGTAAAAAAATTGAATTCCACCACTGTATTGTACATCTCAAACTTCTATCCATCAGCTCCTTTCAGTTCCCTATTTCTCACAGTTTCAACGTTCTGATTCCAAATATCTTTCAAAACTACACCCTTTGCAAAATCACATTTCACAGCAACAGCTCAGCAGGATTACAAATAGCTCTGATACACTTTGAAATCTTTCTATCTCAAACTTTGGTTCGTGTAGCTTTTTTTTTAGGCCTGCTATCCTTCTGGGACCTATGGACTCTGGTGGTCCAATGGGCTATTTGTCCATTTCTCACAGTGGGAATTACTTTCTACCTGCGTGCTGATCTTGTTAACTCATTCGTGGGTTCCAACAACCGAGCCAGGACAGCTTGCTTCCTTTCCTCCCTTCTGCCCAGGGGTGAAATCCAGCAGGTTCTGACAGGTTCTGGAGAACCGGTAGCAGAAATTTTGAGTAATTCAGAGGACCAGCAAATACCACCTCTGGCTGGCCCCAGAGTGGGGTGGGAATGGAGATTTTGCAATATCCTTCCCCCAGGAGTGGGGAGGGAATGGGGATTTTGCAGTATCCTTCCCCTGCCACGCCCACCAACCATACCCACAGAACCGGTAGTAAAAAATTTTAGATTTCACCATTGCTTCTGCCCAATAATTACAACATGCAGAAATAAACAAATCAGTAATGTTCTACCACTTGGTGTTGCACTAAAGAGAAAGGAAGCTAATGGTTTGAAACTAATTAGGAAGGAAAGATGAGAAAGTAGACGCACAAGAGGAAACTTAAAGGCTGCAGGCAAGAAAGAGATTTTGTTCACTCACCTGACAATCAATAATGAATGGCAACGGGTGACATGCAGCAGTGGCAATTTTTTTTTTCTTTTTCTTTTATCAGCACCAGTACGAAGCAGAAAAGAATTCATTTTCTGGTCTTTATTTCTGGTCCCTCTTTTTCCAAAAAGGCCTATCATCATCATCTTTTAATGACCCCATAATCCCTTGGCGGTGTGGAGTCTGGGCAATTGAATGGAGCTAGCAGAGTGTTTAATGGCCAGATGCCTTTCCTGTCGCCAATGCAGAGTTTTGTTCAGCAGATATATATATAGAGAGAGAGATGGGTGCATTTGCATGCACGCATGCACTCCAGTTTCAGCCCTCAGTGCCGAAAAGATTAACCATCACTGGTATAGGGTCTCCTGCTTGAGCAGAGGGTTGGACTAGAAGACCTCAAAGGTTCTTTATACTCTATTCTAATTGATTGATTGATTGATTGATTGATTGATTGATTGATTGATTAATGGACAAATCAAACAAGTAGAATCTTCTGCTTACCCAATTACTTACTTACTTACTTACTTACTTACTTACTTTATTTGATTTGTATACCGCCCTACTCCCGAAGGACTCAGGGTGGTGAACAGCCAAACAGTAAAAATACATAGATACAAAATTTAAAAACAAAGTAAAATCGAATTAAACAATTTGGCCCAGACAGATTAAAATGCCCCAATCATTTAATAATTAAAAAGAGGGAAAAGTCCAGGGTTCTAAAATATTAACATTTATTGACATATATTAACATTTCACATCTCAGTTTTCAACCAAACCTCATTTAAAAGGCGTAAACATCCAGATATCCTAATCTGTTTCTTTAATGATCAAATCTTTAAGATTATATGGTAAAATCATAGAATAATAAAATAGAAATTTCCATATGATTATAATATATCATATTATAGGGGGCACAATGACTCAGCAGTTAAGTCATGAGCTAATTATTTGCAAAGCCAACAACCCAGGTTCGAGACTCAAGCCGCGCGTGATGGGGTGAGCTCCTGTTACTTGCTCCATCACCTGCCAATTTAACAGTTCAAAAGTATGCAAATGTGAGTAGATAAATAGGTGGGAAAAGTTACTGCGCTCTGTATTTTCCTGCTGGCCATATGATGATGGGAACATCTCTCGGACAACACAAGGTCCCTCGGCTGAGAATCGGAGGGGCGCACTTCCCCCATTGAGGGGAAATCTTTTAAATCTTTAATATCATATTATAATATTTCATAGAATGGATTATCCTCATCCTCATAAACAACCCCATAATCCCTTGTGGGATGGAGTCCGGGCAACTGAAAGGAGCTGTTTACTGGCTGGATGCTCTTCCTGTTGTTGATGCGGAGTTTTTTTCAGCAGATATATTCCCAGTGTGCCCAGAGAGAGAAATATATGCCTCTACCTAGGATCGAACTCACAGCCTCCCGATTGGGAGGGGAGAACTCCACTTCTAGGCCACCTAACCACTCATATTTCATAGAATAGATAAAAAGGGCAAATTGATTTTGACATTTCCTTTTTCCTGATTTAAATAAACACATGACCAGCAAACACTCAACAGTACTTGGATCTAGCTAGACAGCAATGCTGTAGAGGTATAACTACCCCGTGGTTTTTTTTCTTCTTCTATCAATATGCCAAAGTCTGCTGGTAGGAAGACAGACGTTGCTCACCCCAGAGACACCTGCTTCTCCAAATTACCGTTTCATCCCCCAAATGAGTCTGTTCTCTTCAAAATGTCGGCTTTTGAAGGAAGGTTTCAGTTCCGAGAAGTTGTTGTTTTGATTTTTAATTAAAGGTTGATTGGAAAAAATCAAAATGGCACACCCAGGGGTTGTGTTTCATTTAAAAACTTCATGAAATACCGTACTCGGTCTGTCCCTCACTCCTCTTTGACGCTGCCTGAAGTGGCTGCTGTTATTCCAGTTTAGATGCTGCTCCAAAGGCTCTGAACCAGGGGTGAAATGCTACCGGTTTGCACCGGTTTGGGCTAACCAGTAGTAAAAAAAAATCTACCGGTTCGGGTGAACTAGTAGTTAAAAAAGCTACTGGTTCTCCCGAACCGATATTTCTGATGATCAACTGTGCTGTATGATTTATATTCTAAATCACGTGGCACAGCCCCACTGTTCTACTTACCTTCTTAAGCCTCCTTTTTCCATGCGCAGCGTGTGTTTGGCACGCGGGCAGTGAACTGGTGGTAAACTGCGGAGGATTTCACCACTGCTCTGAACAGTTTGTGAAAGACAGAGGGAAGGGAAATAAGAATGACAGAAATGATATACTGATTCTTTGGTAGTAGAATGGCCTTCCATCTCTGCGCCAAAGGCCCTCCAAAAAAGCTATGATTTCAACCCTTTTCAAGAGGGAAAGGCAGTCCAATATTATTTAAGGGGAGCTGTTTAGGGCAGAGGGGCCATCTACAACAACTCACTGCAGCCAACTTGCCAGAACCAACTCAATTCACCACATTCAACTCGCTGTGAGCCATCTCACCATGGATCAAGAGTTACAGTAATGTTGAAGAAATAACAGATTAACAGAGTTGGAAGGGACCTTATAGGTCATCTAGTCCAACCACACCGCCCAAGCAGGAGACCCCACACCATTTCTGACAGATGGCAGTCCAGTCTCTTCTTGGAAACTTCCAGTGATGAAGCTCCCACAAGTTCTGAAGGCAAGTCGTTCCATTCAATATAGAATTATAGAGTTGGAAGGAACCTTGTAAGTCATCTAGTCCAACCCCCTGACCCAGCAGAAGACCCCACCTACAGCATTTCAGACAGATGGCAGTCCAGTCTCTTCTTGAAAGCCTCCAGTGATGAAGCTCCCACAACTTCCGAAGGCAACTTCTTTTCCATTGTTTGATTGTTCTCACTGTCAGAAAATTCCTCCTTATTTCCAGGTTGAATCTCTCCTTGATCCGTTTCCATCTATTATTCCTTGTCTGGCCTTTAAGAAAGGATACCAAAGGAAGGGACAAAATGAAATGTGAACGACAAAAAATTAAACTATTTTTTAAATTATTTGAAAGGATTAAATTGAATAGTTGAATTCTTCCTGCAGCGAGTTATCCTGTGGCGTATTTGGCCATGGCGAGTTGGCTGCAGCAAGTTGTCCCATTCCACCCAGGAAGTCTTGGCAGCTGGGTCCTCTCCACAAGCCCTCTGTCTCTGGTCTCAGCAGATCAGGCCTGTCACAGCCATCTTTCCACTTCTTGGGTTGCCACACTGTATGGGAGGGGGGAGAAGCTTGGAATGTAGACCAGACAAAATAAGCAAGAAAAACCAAAAGGACACATACAGACTGGGTGAAACTAGGCTTAATAGCAGTAACAGTGAGAGGGGTCTTGGAGTCTTAGCGGACGACCAGCTAAATATGACCCAATAGTGTGTGACGGAAGCCAAAAAAGCCAATGCAATCCTAAATTGCATTAATAGAAGGATACAATCCAGATCAAGTGAGGTACTAATATCACTCTATAAAGCCTTAGTAAGACCACACCTAGAATCCTGCATCCAGTTTTGGTCAGCACACTATAAAAAAATACGTTGAGACTCTAGAAAAAGTGCAGAGAAGAGTAACCAGAATGATGAGGGGACTGGAGGCTAAAATATACGATGAACAGTTGCAGGAACTGGGCATGGCTAGTCTAGTGAAGAGAAGGACCAGGGGAGACATGAGAGCAGTCTTTCGATATTTGAGGGGCTGCCCCAGAGAGGGGGGGGTCAATCTATTTCCAAAGCACCTGAAGTCCACACAAGAACTAATGGATGGAAACTGAACAAGGAGAGATTCAACCTACTATCCCATGGGAACCAAGGTCATCCCAACTGATGCTGGCAAGAGACTGGAAGAGGTTACCAAGGAGATGCCTGGACTGTGTGACCTGTGACAATAGGGGAGGAAGCAGAGGTGGGTGTCAGCCCCGGAAACATCTTTTGCCTTGGAGCTTCAGGGGTGTTACTTGGAACCCTGACAATGGGCTTCACATACTGTTAACACCAGTTCACCCAGCGCTGGAAATATGAGTGTGTGCGCCAGTGGTGGGTTGCTCCCGGTTTGGCCCGGTTCGGCTGAGCCGGTAGCAGTGACAATGTGATGTCACCAAACCGGTTCTCTGTGACTTGGAGCTGGGCCCACCCGCCCACCCACCCCCGCTTTATTTCTACCTTTATTTTCTGGTTTTTAGCCCGGCTGATAGGTGTGGCAGAGTGGATTGCCACACCTCAGCTGGCCAGAAACCCAACGCACTTGCGCGGAGCGGCGATCGCACGCAAAGAGCATGCGCGAAGAGAACCGGTAGTAACACTCATTGGAACCCACCACTGGTGTGCACACACACGCACTCGCTTTGCTCTCATGCGTGCCATTCATGCATGCGTGTGGGGTCACAAAACATGGCAATTTGCTTGTACGTGCCATCCACACATGCATGTGACATGAAATAATATGGCAATTCGTGTGTGCGCTGTCCTCACATGCATGTGGCATCAAAAACACAGTGATATAGTGTCAGGTCGCTACTACCGGTTCACCCGAACCGGTCTGAACCAGTCCGAACCGGCTGAATATCACCTCTGGGAGGAAGTTATCCATTCTTTAATTATACTGAAAGTGTAGGAATGAGTCAGAGCTGACTTCGTTTTCATTCATGCCGAAATGACGTCGTCAATCAAACAGTTCTTTGAGAAAGTAAGAAGGCTCAGAGTTGCCGAATTGGTTGGGTTCATTACTCAGAACCTTGACACCATGTTTGTATCACCTGATCATGCCAGAAACACCTTGGAAAAAGGCTCCTTCGCCACAGAGGCCCTATCAGTGTTGAAAGACCATCCCCTTCTGTATCAATCAAACATTAAACAAAGGGACCTCTTCACCACATGGTGTCAGGCCTAGAAGCCATCTTTTGCATTGGGCCTTCAGGCCTGCCACATTTACTACTGTGGGAAACTGGGAGGGACGATTGTATGGAGCCAGAGTGATATATAGTCACTGTTAAGAATATTCTTGGCTCATAACCGATGTTATGGGTTATTGACCAGAGTACCCCTTGAGTATGCACATGAAAGCGGCTGAGAGTGAATAAACACAGTTAATATACTGACACACTAAGATGTGGTAGTCTTTTACTTTTTAGAAAAAAGTAAAGCAAAGTCCAATAACAATCCAAGTCATACACAGATAAGGCAATAGTTAAAATATCAATTCAGGGATATTCCAAGTACAAAGTCTTCTTACCAGTTGTTGTCATTACACAATAAAACAGTTCTTCTTGAGTTTCAAACAGGAACAAGTTCAGTATTAAAACATTCAATAAACAGTAGAAAGCAACAAGTAGCAATGATCGAACAGTGACCATACAGAGAGAACAGGTAGAGAGTAACAGCAAATAAGCAGATAAAATGGTGTAGTGTTCACAAGCCATGATTCAGGCTTCCCCTTAAGTTCATTGGCTACAGAGCTTAGCCAATCAGGATACAGGATGATGCAATACAGTCTTAAAGCAATATAATACCTTTTGACAAACATGTATTGATAGTTTATATATTGCCTGACCAACTAGTTAGACAATAGCCATTTCCTAACAGTCATAATAACATTCCTTTCTCAGAAAGTCAAGGACATCTTGCCCTGCACCTGGAAGGCTAAAACTGGAAGGCATCTTCAGTTGGGATGGTGCTTGGATTGGACCATGTGATAGACATGTGGGTGCAGGGAAAGGGACTTGGACTTTTCTATGGGTGGGGAAAACCTGGAAGCTCTCAGATTCGGGTTTTCCCAGATGTGCCACTATGATCTCTAAAAAAGTAGAACTTTGAGGAAACTCAAGCCTTGGAGGTTTATTTCATTGGGGGTATTTTTTTTTAATTTGATTTATGAGTCTTCTCCGGAGACTCAGGGCGGCTTACAATGCGTTAAGCAATAGCCTTCATACTTTTGTATATTTATACAAAGTCAGCTTATTGCCCCCACAAACTGGGTCCTCATTTAACCTACCTTAGAAAGGATGGAAGGCTGAGTCAACCTTGAGCCTGGTGAGATTCGAACCTGCAGAAATTGCAGGCAGCTGTGTTAATAACAGGGTGCACTAAACCACTGGCCCATTTTAGAAGGTTGTACTGCCATCCATTCCACTCTCAGCCTGACACATTTTTATAGATTTTCAAATAAGAAAACGGATATGAAAATTTGGCTCTATTGCACGCCAATTAAATAGAGTGGATCTACTCTTGCCTGCTCACTTTCCAACCCTCAAGCTCTTTGGACTAGATTACAATTTAAAACCATCGATTATGAGGGCCGGTGAGCCTGATTGCTTCTGCTTTGCAAAAATGACAAACTCTGTCTCCACTCCCACCACCCACCCCACCCCACCCCCAAGACTGTGTTCAGGACTCAAAAAGCGGCCATCAGTCTGATAAACTCTTTTGTGGGAGGCACGTTGTTGAAAGAGGCTCAGCAAAGAAGCCGTAATTTATGCGATTAAAGGGAGAAAGATGCCGCTTCATCCGCTAATGCAGTGCCGTACATTATCGGGCCAAGCTATTAAGAGAGTTTCTTGTTATCGTTTGCCTCTTAATGTCTTATTGCTAAGAGGTTTATGAGATATTAGGCAACAAAATGTTAATAAACTTTATGGGCAACGTTCCATGAAAGACTGGGTTTTAGGCCCACTGGCACGGCTGCGTTAGCCTGATTAAAGGAGAGCTTAGAATCGTTTCCTTCTGGCTGGCCCTGTTGGCGTTTTCAGATGTTCGCAGAGCTGGAGAAACGTTTCCGAAGTGTGTGGGATTCAATTTGCGTGGTTTTTATTGCACATGGAGGTGAGCGTGCTACTGGGCAAATCTTCCGTATATCACGGCACTCTACTTTGGCTTATTGTGCCGGAGAAGTAGATTAGCATCTCTGACTTAAATGGGAATCAACAAAATAGTTCTAAATCAGACAGATTTAAATTGCAGTAAAGTTTGGTTTTTTTAAAAAAAAGCTTGTCACTTCTCACACTTGCTATAAATATTTATAGCCCTTAAAACTGGTTCACCGATAAGTTTAGCCGCCCTCCGGAAGGTCCAGCTTTTGGTTTGAAATTGTGGAAGTGGCAGTTTCTAAAGGAAGAGTATAAACAGACTCCTAGTATCCTTAAATTGGAAGGTTACTGTGAGGCAATGGTGAAATCCAATTTTTTTTTACTACCGGTTCTGTGGGTGTGGCTTGGTGGGTGTGGCTTGGTGGCCACACATATCAAGCCACGTCCACCAAGCCCACCATGCCTTGGTGGCCGTGGCAGGGGAAGGATACTGCAAAATCTCCATTCCTACCCCACTCCAGGGGAAAGATACTGCAAAATCTCCATTCCTACCCCACTCCAGGGGAAAGATACTGCAAAATCTCCATTCCTACCCCACTCCAGGGGAAAGATACTGCAAAATCTCCATTCCTACCCCACTCCAGGGGAAAGATATGCAAAATCTCCATTCCTACCCCACTCCAGGGGAAGGATGCTGCAAAATCTATATTCCCACCCCACTCCAGGGGAAAGATACGTAAAATCTCCATTCCTACCCCACTCCAAGGGAAGGATGCTGCAAAATCTCCATTCCTACCCCACTCCAGGGGAAGGATATTGCAAAAGCCCCATTCCCTCCCCACTCCTGGGGCCAGCCAGAGGTGGTATTTGCTGGTTCTCCGAACTACTTAAAATTTCCGCTATCAGTTCTCCAGAATCTGTCAGAACCTGCTGGATTTCACCCCTGCCATGAGGTCACCTAGTCTAACCCTCTATTTTATGCAGAAATTTAAATTCAAGCATCTCTGCTGGGCTTCCCCTTGAAGGCATCCAAGGAAGCCTACCACCTCACTGGCTCCCCAGTTCCTCCATCTATCTGCCCTTGCAGAAAAACACCTGTTAATAATTTTCCCAACATTCAATCAAAATCTGCCTTTGTGTAACTATTCTGTGCCCTGCATTTTACACAAAATGCTAGAGAAAAAGTGATATCAGGGATAAACATTCCCATTCCTTCAACATCCCCACATACAAGTAGTCCTCGACTTAGAACCGTTCATTTAGTGACCATTCTAAAAAAACACTAAAAGAATTATCAGATACAAAATTATTGATTTCTGATTTGGTAAAAATATCTAGTAAAGAAGAGACTAGAAGTAGGTGTCGCGGATTATCACCTTTAAGACCGATTTTTCACACTTATGACCGTTGCAGCATCCCCAGGGCCATGTAATCAAAATTCAGATGCTTGGCAACTGATTCATCCTTATGACCATTGCTGTGCCCCAAGATCACATGATTCCCCTTTGTGACCTTCTAACAAGCAAAGTCCCATGGACTTTGTAGCCAGATTCACTTAACAACCGTGGTAAGGAAGTTAAGTGAACTTCCTTATCTACCTACACCAACTTATCAACTGCAGTGATTCAATTAACAACTGCGGTAAGGAAGTTCGTAAAACGGGGCAAAACTCACTTAATAAAGATCTCCCTAAACAACAGAAATTCTGGACTCAATTACCGTATTTTTCGGAGTATAAGACGCACCTACCTTTTTGGGTGAGGAAAAGAAGAAAAAGAAATCTCCCTCTGCCTCTGAGGAATTTTGCCTCCTTGCAGCAAACAGCAAACAGCCTGCTTTACTTTCAGTTTCGTTTTCAGCATAGCTTGATTAGCAAAGGGGAAAAAAATCTGCTCCAGCAATTTATCTCTTTGCAGCAAGCAGCAAAGCCATGCGCAAAACAGCTGAGAGCAAATCAGCTGAGAGTTGGGAGGCCGATCCAATCAACGTGTGCTAATTAGGCTGTGCTGAAGCTGAAAGGAGCTGTTTTTTCTTGTTGTTTGCTTGCAAGGCGGTAATTGCTGTGAGGCAGAGGGACACTAAAGGGTGGGGGCCAGTGGGTGGGCGTGGCTACATTCAGTGTATAAGACGCACCTAAATTTTCACCCCCTTTTAGGGGGGAAAAAGGTGCGTCTTATACACAGAAAAATATGGTATGTTCGTAAGTTAACTTTCTGATCCTCAATCATTCTTGTTGCCCTTCCTTAAGCTTCTTCCATTTTGCCTGATTCTGGGGTGTTTTCCAAGAGGGGGGAGGGGGGTGTCAAAAAAAGTCAAGATGACCCCAAGAATAATTTCTGGGCCTCTTTGACCTTCATACATTGATGAGACAAATGTAAAAAGAGAGAGGACTTCAATCACACATTTGCAGCCGTGTGGTGGTTTTTGGGGTGAGTTTTTGTTATGGAGATGGGTCTTTTTTAAACTACACTGAAAGCCAAATCCGGCCTTAGGTTCTGCCTCAGTTTACCTCCCCAATGTTCTGTCCCCGTCTCATACACACACACAAACAGACAGCCGGGGGTTAAATAAACTGGCAGACAACCAATTCTTCTGATAAGAGGCTTGGCAGCAAACCAGTAGCTGCTTGCCAAGAACTTTACTCATAAACAAAATACACACAGTTCAAGAATTGTCCAGTTTGTAAAATAAATCCAAGGCAGAGAATGTTGTTTCCAAAGATGCAATGTGACTCGATAGTAGTTAGTTTTGTCTGTCACAGAGTCTGAATGGCCACCTCATCCCCTTTTATACTCTGTGGGGTGTAGTCCAGTGACTCAGCTTAATCTCTGGCACGCCTCTTCTTCTGTTGCGCACGCTTATCTCTGCGACGCTGCTGAGGATCCAGCCAAGACTCATCTCCCTCATTACTGTCCACCTGTGGCTGCATGGACGTGCTTGGCCCTGGGCCTATCTCTTGCCCTTCGGCGAGCACCGAAGGCATTGCCAGAGAGGAGAGTCCTGGAGAGGGAGGCCTTGCCAACTCCTCTCCTTCACTCTTGGAGTCTTCTCCTGCCGATGACACAGACTCAGGTAACGGAGCCACAACACCCAATAAGCAATTGAGTCAGAAGATTATTTATTTATTTATTTATTTGTTTTTTTGTTTTTTGTTTGTTTTTTTGTTTGTTTATTTATTTATTTAGGTGCCGCCCTTCTCCCAAAGGACTCAGGGCGGTGAACACAAGTTAAAAAACATACAATAATAAAGGAAAATCCTAATTAAAAACTAATTAAAACAGGGACAAATAAATAATAAAACCCAAGAATCAGAATCAGCCCATTTGTTGAAACAGCCAAGTCTTTAGGCCTCGACAGAAGGAGCGGAGATCAGGGGCCGTCCGGAGCTTGGTGGGTAACTCATTCCAGAGGGCAGGAGTGCCCACAGAGAACGCTCTACCCCTGGATGTCGCCAGCCGACATTGTCTGGTCGACGGTACCCTGAGGAGGGCAGCCCTGTGTGAGCGGACAGGACGGTGGGAGGCGGGCAGGAGATGGTCCTGCAAATACCCCGGACCTAAGCCATTTAAACGCAGTTTATTGGGGTACCCTGATAAAATGGGATCGCTCGATGAAAATGGAAGAGAAACAAACCCCAGCCGCATGTTTCCCTCCTTTTTATAGTTAACACAACAAAGAAAATGCAAGAGGAAAGTTGAATACAGATTGCAGATTAACAGAGTTGGAAGGAACCTTGTAGATCATCTAGTCCAACCCCCCACCCAAGCAGGAGACCCTACACCATTTCCTGGAGAAGACCTGGCTTTTCCGGCAGGCATGGGGCTGTTGATCTCGCTGTTCAATCTTGCGAAATCTGGCCATGGATGGTGTGCATGTGTTTTAATGTTTTTAAAATGCTTTTATAATGTTTTTTTTTTAAAAAAAAATATGTTAATTGTTTTTATTATTTTTGTTGTAAGCTGCCCAGAGTCCCTTGGGAGTTGGGCGGCATAGAAATACTATTTATTTATTTATTTATTTATTTATTTATTTATTTATTTATTTATTTATTTATTTATTTATTTATTTATTTATTTATTTATTTATTTATTTATTTATTTATTTATTTATTTATTTAATATGCCGCCCTTCTCCAGAGACTCAGGGCGGCTTACAATGCGTTAAGCAATAGCCTTCATACTTCTGTATATTTTATACAAAGTCAGTTTATTGCCCCCACAAACCGGGTCCTCATTTTGCCCACCTTAGAAAGGATGGAAGGCTGAGTCGACCTTGAGCCTGGTGAGAATTGAACTCGCAGTAATTGCAGGCAGCTGGATGTTAAATGCTGCCTTAGTAGGAGGCATTAACCTCCTACACCACTCGGGCTTAAATTAAATTAAATTAAATTAAATTAAATTAAATTAAATTAAATTAAATTAAATTAAATTAAATTAAATTAAATTAAATTAAATTAAATTAAATTAAATTAAATTAAATTAAATTAAATTAAATTAAATTAAATTAAATTTCTGACAGATGGCAATCCAATGTCTTCTTGAAAGTCTCAAGTGATAAAGCTTCAACCCCCATGCCAATGCCCCATGTCCACCAGCAGCCAATAAAATGCCACAAAGGTATTTTGAAAACCCCAAGGCTGGATGATAAGAAGAGGACTTCCTCAGAATGCCGAAACCTTGAGGGAGTCTGTATAGATGGCTCGTCCTCCCTCCCTAAACTAAAACCCTAATAAGGCCACACCTGGAATACTGCAACCAGTTTTGGTCACCACATTACAAAAAAGATGTTGAGACTTTGGACAAAAGTGCAGAGAAGAGCAACCAAGATGATCAAAGGCCTGGAGACTAAAACATATGAAGAACGGCTGCAGGATTTGGGTTTGGCTAGTCTAGAGAAAAGAAGAATTAGGTGCCGGGATGGTATTCACTTACCTTCGCTACCGGTTTGCAAATGTGAGCGGCTCATTTCTGAGTCATGGTCTGATTTCAGCAACAACAGCCAGCCAATCAAACAGCCCAAATACAAACCATGACTCAGAAATACCCAAACGAACAACATGCAGACTAATTTTCATCTCATAAAAATGGTTTTCATCTCATAAAAATGACCGACGAGCACAACTCAAAACTCACTGATGATGTCTCCTCAAATGGTGACAAAATGTTTTGCAACCAAATTGCCAAGCTTGGAGCTCAAACCAACAGCCTAACAAATCAGTAAAACCCAAAATCAGAATTTCATTTTTTTTCCACCTCGAGCACAAAGCCCAGAAGCGGTTTCCAAGTAGAAACTGAAATACTTGTGTCTGTTTTTTCTTTAATCAGAGAAGTCAATTTAGCCACCTCTGCTAACTCCATCACTTTCTGCAGCCATTGTGGGGATCAAAATGTCCTTCCATTTCTGTGCACAAAATAGTCTTGTTGATGTCAACATATATAACATCAAAGTTCCAATTTTTTCCCCCAGTCTTTTTCCATTAAACTCAAGAGAAAGGTTTCTGGTTTTATCTTTATGTTCACTTTAAGAATCTTCTGTATTAGGATATTAGAAATATTGCCCTACTCCAATATTTCTTTGCTTTAACACGTGTCCACCATCTTTTCTTTTATCTATATAAAAAAGGCTATATGTATGTATGTTCCAGCATAACTCTGGAACACTTCAAGCAATTTCAACCAAACTTGATACATTGATGAGTTACTATCTGGAAACAAATACTGTGGGGGTAAGACACCTCTGGGGTGTGTGTCTGTGTGTGTGTGTGTTCCAGCATAACTGTGGAATGTCTGGGCAGTTAAGGAGAGTGAGTGTGGCGTCCTAGAGCGGCAATTGTTTGTGATGTCAGTTCCTTTGCAGCTTCCTCTGGAAAGGCAGCCGTGACGTTCTCTCTTCAGTGGAGTAATGGGGAAGTGCCTGATGGATTTGGGGCAACATGCCAGGATTGTAGACAGGGCGGAAAAGAGGAGTGCATGGGAGGGGGAAGGGAGAGGGCAGGGATGATGGGCATAGGAGTATGGGGAAGAAAGACCCCTCTCAACGTCTCCATCAGACAAAGGCTTTGACGTCTATAAATACCCAGGCAACATTGGGTTACCAGCTTGTAAATGATAAAAGATCTTGACTTTACATTTACATTTTCAACATTTACTTGAAATACCTACAGTATATACATTCTGGACAACTTGTTTGGTGTTAAATACCAGCGATACATCATCTTACAGAAATTTTCTTTTGTAATTGGTAATCTTCTAGATCCTTTTTCTTTTTTTTTTTTCCTTGCCAGGAAAACATTTGCCCTTTTGGAGTCATTACAATATCCATTCTCCAGGATTTTGAAAGATAATGCAGAAGTGTTCAATCAGATAATCAGTTAATACTTTCAGGGCACTAGAATGCAGCTTATCTGATTTAAACTCCTTCAAAATTGATATTCCTTGAACTGTGTTTTTCCGTTGGGGTTGTGCAAAGTTCTGGCTGATTTGATTTGATGAAACTTCAGTCAAAATGCCCCATCAAAGCAAATTTATCTCAAGGGCCCGGCCAACTTCTCCTAATGAACTTAACTAATCAACATGGAGCATTCCAAGCAAACCTCCACTGCACCAATAAAGGAGAATATCTGTAGCTCAGGGTTGAAATGAGGGGTCCTTGGTGCTCTCTGAACTTGGCTGTTTTCTTTCTGGCATTGATGACGTTGCCTAGCTGGGTCACGAAACATCTGCAAGAAAACAAGTAAACTCAGAGAGCATCAAGGACCCCACAATCTTCATTCTCCTCTTCTCCTTCTCCACCACTCCACAAACCCCACTCCAGGGGTGAAATGCTCCCGGATCGGACTGGATCGCCCGGTCCGATAGCGATCTTGGCCAGTGGTTCGGCGATCCAGTAGCGATGGTGGATCAAAGTTCCGCCCACCCACCCAGGTGTCATTACTTCCTGGTTTTAACCAGGAAGTAATGTGTTTTTTACCTTCTACATATGCGCAGAAGGTTTTGCACATGCGCAGAAGGTTTTGCGCATGTGCAGGTTTTGCACATGCGCAGAAAGTCTTTGCGCGCATGTGATGCACACACACACACGCTTCCAAACCGGTAAGGAAAGTAAGTAGATTTCATCCCTGCCCCACTCCCTTCTAAGCACTGATGATGTTACCTAATTGGGTAATGAAATGTCTGCAGGAAAACGAGCAAGCTCAGAGAGTACCAAGGACCCTACAGCCCCCTTCCTCCTCCTCCTCTTCCTCTTCTTCTCTGCCATTCCACAAATCCCATTCCCTTCTAAGTGTTGATGATGTTACCTAATTGGGTAATTAGGTAAGAGCCTTGGTGGCGCAGCAGATTAAAGCGCTGTTAAGTAGCACCAGCTACTTGCAATTACTGCGAGTTCAAATCTCACCAGGCTCAAGGTTGACTCAGCCTTCCGTCCTTCCGAGGTAGGTAAAATGAGGACCCGGATTGTGGGGGCAATAAGCTGACTTTGTATAAAAAAGAACACCGCTTTGGGGGGGGGCGAAAGCCCTACTAAGCAGGTATATACAAAAGTATGAAGGCTCTTGCTTAACGCATTGTAAGCCGCCCCGGAGAAGGGCGGCATATAAATCGAACCAATAAATAAATAAATAATGAAATGTCTGCAGGAAAACGAGCAAGCTCAGAGAGTATCAAGGACCCTACAGCCCCCTTCCTCCTCCTCCTCTTCCTCTTCCTCCTCCTCCTCTTCTTCTCCGCCACTCCACAAACCTCATTCCCTTCTAGCACTGATGATGTTACCTAGTTGGGTAATGAAACATCTGCAAGAAAACAAACAAGCTCGGAGAATACCAAAGACCCCTCAAACCTCCACTGTGATCCCATCAATTCCTGCCAAGGATGGCGAGGGGGCTGGGCTGTGTCTTGGGAAGTGGGAGGGGTACAGCTGACCCACCTGCTATGTCAGCCTTCTGGGCTCCCCAGAAACCCAGCAAAATACAAGCTTGTGGTAACCCCAGAAAGGAAGAGGGAAGGCATAGATTGCTTTCGAAATTTCTACAGGCAGTCCTCGACTTACGACCGCAACGGAACCCAGAATTTATGTTGATGAGAAATTTGCTAAGTGAGTTTTGCCTCATTTTACAACCGTTCTTGCCATGGCTGCTAAGTGAATCACTGCCCTTGTCAAATTAGTACAATGGTTCTTAAAGCGAATCTGGCCTCCCTACTGACTTTGTCAGAAGGTCGCAAAAGGGAATCGTGTGACTCCGGGACACTGCAACCGTCATAAATACGAGCCAGAGGCCAAGCGTGTGAATTCTGATCAGGTGATCAGGGCGATGCTACAAGGGTCGTAAGTATGAAAAACAGTCATAAGTCACTTGTTGTGGCCTGTCGGCTGCCGGCCCCTCCAACAGACGAATCGGAAGAGGAGGAGGAGGCATGGGAGTCAAGGTCAGCATCAAGGCAGTCTGAGAGCTCGGAGGGGGAGGAGGGAATGGAGCTGGCAGAGAGAGACAGACAGAGGCGGAGCCTGGGCTGTCTGTCAGTCCTCAGATGGAGAGTCAACAGCCCCCAGATCTGGAGGTGGCTGATGAGGAAGAGGAGGAGCAGCTGGGTCCAGTGCCTGATATGCAGAAGGCAGAGGAGAGGAGAGCAGCGGAAATCTATGGGCCGGTCCTTGGGATGGAAGAGCCACTGCTGCTAGTGAAGCCCCACCCTAGCTCTGGGGATAAAAGGCAGGGGACGGAGATGAATAGATGTGGCAGACAACTATTTATCTCCCTGCCAGACAAACTTGTTAGCCTGCTGTGTGTGTGTGTGTGAGAGAGAGAGAGAGAGAGAGAGAGAGAAAGAGAGAGAGAGAGAGAGAAAGAGAGAGAGAGAGACAGAGACAGAGAGAGAGAGAGAGAGAGACAGAGAGAGAGAGAGAGAGAAAGAGAAACACAGAGAGAGAGAGACAGAGAGAGAGGGGGGAGAGAGAGAAAGAAAGAGAAACAGAGAGAGAGAGAGAAAGAGAGAGAAAGAGAGAGACAGAGACAGAGACAGAGAGAGAAACAGAGGGAGAGAGAGAGAGAGAGAGAAACAGAGACAGAGACAGAGAGAGAGAGAGAGAGAGAGAGAGAGAGAGAGAGAGAGAGAGATAGAAAGAGAGAGAAACTTTTTGCCGGGGCTGCTGGCGCTCCTAATAAAGGGAACATTGATTTAACTACAGAGGGATTGTCGTGTTTGGGGAGCCCGGTCAGACGATCGCTTTTTTTTTTCAGTGCCATGGTAACTTTGAACAATCACTAAACAAACTGTTGTAAGTTGAGAACTATTTTTAAAAACTGGATTAGGATATTTTCTGCTTTTTTTTTTCCAGCCAGATTCTCTGTGGGCTCTTTGCTGTTTGGAAGTTATTGTGCTGTCCTTTCTGCATCTTTGTTATCTCTGCCCTGAAGGAGGTTGCGGGGGATATTTTGAAAAAAAATATTGTGGGAACTTGTCAACCATGCCTGCTATTTTCATCTTGTTCGGCTAACGAGTAGAGCCGCTTCAGGCCTTTTCAGTCTTCCCCAATTGTGTGTGCAGAGAATACTTTTCTCCAAATTGAATCGTGAATCTCAAAGTGAATCAAATTGATTTCGCAACAGGCACTTGAATTATATCGTTGCTCTCTGTAAATCTTGAGTTGGTTGCTTGATTGGAATCCAGAAAGATTTCCAAGAATTAGTTTCTCTCCATCTTAATGTGAGAAGTTTTATGTCCAAATACGAACAGAATGGAATGGAATGGAATGGAATGGAATAGCATATAGCATAGCATAGCATAGCATAGCATAGCATAGCATAGCATAGCATAGCATAGCATAGCATAGCATAGCATAGCATAGAATAGAATAGAATAGCATAGCATAGAACAGCATAGAACAGCATAGAATAGAATGTAGAGTAGAGTAGAGTAGAGTAGAGTAGAGTAGAGTAGAACAGAACAGAACAGAACAGAACAGAGTAGAATAGAATAGAATAGAATAGAATAGAATAGAATAGAATAGAATAGAATAGAATAGAATAGAATAGAATAGAATAGAATAGAATGCGCACCATGGAAGGAAGGAAGGAAGGAAGGAAGGAAGGAAGGAAGGAAGGAAGGAAGGAAGGAAGGAAGGAAGGAAGGAAGGAAGGAAAAATACCAATAGCCCTTAGATTTATATACCGCTTCACAGTGGTTTACAGCCCTGTCTAAGCAGTTTACAGAATCAGCCTCTTGCCCCCAACAATCTGGGTCCTCATTTTACCGACCTCGGAAGGATGGAAGGCTGAGTACTCAGTTTTCATTTTAGAAGAGAAAACCTCATCTTTGAATTTGTCAACCAGAAAGGTTGGCAGTTCGGCAGTTCGAATCCCAAGTACAGATCTCCTGCGTGAGCAGGGGGTTGGACTAGATGACCTCCAAGGTCCCTTCCAACTCTGTTACTGTTACAATTTATCCCACTTCACTGGCAAAGAGTCCTGTGTGGTCCCTTTGTTAGTTTGCTCAGGCTACTTACTACCTGGGAGAATGTAGCCTTTACATTCGTCCTGCAGTCTCCTGCTTATTCAGCATGAGTTTATCATTCCCAACGGGAATCCACAGCTCTCCTAACAAATCCAATGAAATCTGCAGCCACGTGACATGCGCACCCATCGTAACAGGGCCCATGGCTGCCTTTTGTTCATGTTGATTGTTGCTGCTACATGTTTGCTCTAATGAACTTAATAGATTCAAATGTAACTTGATTGAATGTTTGACTTGCAACAGCATTCCCAGCTGAATTGCAAATGCTTCCACACACCCGTCGAGAAAGCCTTTTTCCAAATCAATTCAGACACCCACGTCAAATCAGTCTTTGTTCAATTATTGGATTCCAATAGGCAAATCAAACCCGATGATTTTTTTTCCCCAAATGGATTGAAATTGTTATCCACAATTTTCTGAATCCAGGACTATCTATCGCCAACCTCTGCCACCGAGAAGGGTTTTCTTTTTTAATGTGATATGTGGTACAAAAAGCTTGCTTAGCGTGTTGTTTTTCCACTTGAAATTTTACAAAATGCTTTCCTTTAACAAATGTGAATTTTTAGAAATTTAGGGATAACGAGCACATCACCTGCAACCTGCCTGAAACATTATATATAAAGCCTTAGTAAGACCACACCTAGAGTATTGCATCCAGTTTTGGTCACCTCACTATAAAAAAGATGTTGAGACTCTAGAGACAGTGCAGAGAAGAGCAACCAGGATGATGAGGGGACTGGAGGCTAAAACACACGATGAACGGTTGCAGGAACTGGGCCTGGCTAGTCTAGTGAAGAGAAGGACCAGGGGAGACATGAGAGCAGTCTTCCAATATTTGAGGGGCTGCCACAGAGAGGAGGGAGGGGGCCAAGCTATTTTCCAAGGTACCTGAAGGCCATACAAGGAACAATGGATGGAAACTGAACAAGGAGAGATTCAACCTGGAAATAAGGAGGAATTTTCTGACAGTGAGAACAATCAACCCGTGGAACAGAAGTTGCCTTCAGAAGTTCTGGGAACTTCATCACTGAAGATTTTCAAGATAAGACTGGACTGCCATTTGTCAGAAATGGTGTAGGGTCTCCTGCTTGGGTGCGGGGTTGGACTAGATGACTTGCCATCATCCTTGGTTCATCTGTGACTTAAGGACCAATGCAGGGTCCATAAGGGAAAATTCAAAACACCAATTCAGCCTGTTTTTACACCGAAATCTCTGCACTCAGCAAGCCTGTGCTGAAAATTTGCCTACTTAGTACTTTGGCGGCTGTGGGTTATGTATCTAATCTTTATTGGAATTTGTAGCAGTGATTGACTCCTGAGAGGATCAATGGAAGAATTGGCCGTATTTTTTATCTTAGGCTGCCATCGATCCTTCCCAGCCTGTGAAAATGCCATGAGAGGAAGGATGCATATCAACTAGGAAGCTATAATGCTGTATTCTTAGCGCAGCCAATTCCTCTGAATTACTGACCAGGGAAGATGGATGTTGTAGTAGAATTCCTCTCTCAAGGCCCAGATTAAAGGAAGTCTTTTAAACCTATTTTCTGCCATGATGGTTTTGGGGTTTTTTTTTTTAATTCCGTGGTCTTCAGCTTTCTGGCATTAAAGAAGAAAAACAATCCACCTTTTAACAAGCCTGACATTATTAAAGTTAGTATTACAGAAATGCTTATTTTAATAGCTACTTTTCCATACACTATTCCTAAGAAAAAGAGATTTTTATATATCAGCTTCCCTCTTAAAAGAATGCAGAGTCGGGGAATATAATGTGAACCTGATACATGCATACTGTCTCTTATAAGTAAATTTGTAGTCATCTATAAAATAATTATTTCCTTCAAAGCTTTGCTGCCTCTTCTTTTTTTAAAGTGCCGATTCCTATTAATATGCAAATCCATCTATTTGAGCATTAATTTTCTCACTCCCTTCCCCGCTTAGGTTGAAGTTGCAGATGCTGTGAGCAGAGCTGTGAAAAGCCACAAATATTCCCAGCAGAAGGGGCAAAGCACATATGGCCCCTGTTCTGGGGCTACAAGACTCCAAAGAGCATGCTGCTGAAATTCTGCCATGAAAAAAATTCACAGGTGGGGGGGTTTTTTCCCCACAGGTGGGGGTGGGAGAATTAAAAATGTGCGGGGAGATGTACGAGGGGATCAAAAACTATGATGCATGTAAAATAGGGGCAGGACTTCATAGTTGGACACCCCTGCACACAGGTGTGAAACTTCCAACCAATCTAATACTTCCTAAGCAATCATTTCCAGTAATCATCCCCCAGGTAAGGGAAAACCTTCTCCTTGTTTCCAGTGAAATCACCTTGTGACCTTTAGAGTTGACATTAAACAATGCAATCCCTCAATAAATAAATTAAAGAGTTTTAAAAATATTTTATTTGTAAAGTTGGCATGCCATCCTCAGGTAGGTAGGTAGGTAGGTAGGTAGGTAGGTAGGTAGGTAGGTAGGTAGATAGATAGATAGATAGATAGATAGATAGATAGATAGATAGATAGATAGATAGATAGATAGATAAAAGTGGATAGATAGATAGATAGATAGATAGATAGATAGATAGATAGCTGATAGATAGATAGATATAGATTTATATATAGATAAAGGTGGATGGATGGATAGACAGACAGACAGACAGACAGACAGATATAGATAGATAGAAGCTATCTAGATGGCATGCAAACTTTACACACACACACACACACACATACATATACACACAGAAAGACAATCTTGCTAAGATATGTAATTAGCCAAAATATTGCAGAGATTTGTATATGAGGAAAAAGAGATTATGTAGGAAGAAAAGTGCACAGAAATGGACTATAAATCAGATTTTAAATCACATTTCAAAAATAAAACCAGTGATCTGGGATTCAGATTAACAGAGTTGGAAGGAATAGAATAGAATAGAATCACAGAGTTGGAAGGAACCTTGGAGGTCTTCTAGTCCAATCCCCTGCTTAGGCATGAAACCCTATACCATTTCAGACAAATTATTATCCAATCTCTTCTTAAAAACCTTCAGTGTTGGAGCATTTACAGCTTCTGGAGGCAAGTTGTTCCACTGGTTAATTGTTTTAACTGTCAGGAAATTTCTCTCTAGTTCCAAGTTGCTTCTCTCCTTGATTAGTTTCCACCCACTGCTTCTTCTCCTGCCCTATAAGGAAGGGACCTTGTAGGTCATCTAGTCCAACCCCTCGCCAAGCAGGAGACCCTACACCCTTTCTGACAGATGGCAGTCCAGTCTCTTCTTGGAAGCCTCCAGTGATGAAGCTCCCACAACTACTGAAGGCAACTTCTGTTCCATTGATTGTTCTCACTGTCAGAAAATTCCTCCTTATTTCCAAGTTGAATCTTTCCTTGATCAGTTTCCTTCTATTATTCCTCTTATCAAAAGCATCAAAAGGAGAAGATAAGTGATTTGTTGGTCTTGAACCTGGAAGCAATTTGGAGGCATCTGGAACACCAAGGACCTCATCTCCCGAGAACATTCAGAGGAGGTGGGGGGTTCTTTAGGCACCCCTTTTCCTTCTTTTAAAACCCAGCCAGGCCTCCCCACAAAGCAAACCTTAATAGTTTTGGGACTACCCAGCCCAGAAATGCATCTGCTACACCACGGATGACGTTCTGTTCTCCCTTTTTAACCCAAGGATGGCTTTTAGCTGCCGTGATGAACATGGGCAACCTTATATTTCCCCATTTTACTTTGCCAAAAATGACAGCGAAGGGCTACGTTAGACCTAGTTCAAGGTGGAGGCTGCATTGCTGCATTTCCTCGCATTTCTCATTCCGTTTGATGAAAGCGGATTTTGCTTTTGAGGTTCCTTTCAAAGGGAAACCGCGTTGGCGAGAAATGCTCGCAAGTAAAATGTGATATTCTTGCACCGCTTAATGAATGCAAGAATACGTAATGAGCTCACGTCCTGCCTTTCTCCATAATCTTTCCTCTCGCCAGCACTCTGCGGCTCTTCCCCCAACTCCCATTTCATCTCCGGAGGAATCGAACTGGGATCATTTCACACACAGATACCCCCCTCCCCCCCCCCACACACACACACTCCATCGCAAAGAAGCAGGCTTCCTGGTCCACAGCTCCAGCAGCCCTGCTTTTAAAAAACAGTTAATCCGAATAGAGCTGGAAGGGACTCCAGCCCCCAACTCAAACAGGAGACCTTATACCAGTGATGGCGAACCTCAGGGGTGAAATGCTCCCGGTTTGGACCGGATCACCCGATCCGGTAGTGATGGCGGCAGGTGGTTCGGAGAACCGGTAGCAAAAATCCCTGCGCCCCCCACATGCTCAGCTGAGCCGCGATCATCAGGCTTTTTAAAAAAAAATATTTTTAAAAGCATTTTTTCTACAACCTCTTCGGCCAAAAAAATGCTTTTAAAAGTAAAAAAAAAGCGCCTCTGATGATCACAAGGCTCAGCTGGGATCGTCAGAGGCTTTTCAAAGCATTTTTTTCTGCAACCTCTTGGCCGAAGAGGTGGTTAAAAAAATGCTTTGAAAAGTCTCTGACGATCCCAGCTGAGTTGCCTGATCGGCAGAGGCTTTTCAAAGCATTAGAAAAAATGCTTTGAAAAGTTAAAAAAGTTTTTTAAAAAATGAAGAGGTCCCAACTTCAAACGTGCAATAGCAGTCTCGAGCAGCAGCCTACTCCAGTGAGGGAAGAACACCCTCCCCCCCCCCCGGGCTCTCCTAGAAGAATGAAATATTTTGAGAAATATTAAAAAGTCCAAATATTATTTTTCCCTGGGTGAAAAATGGAGAAACATGCTCTTGGAAAGCAGCCCTCGCCTTTCTTAATAGACCCAGCAGGACTGGGCCATCCTATCTACAAAACAAAAGACCTTCACCTCGAGGGTGAAGGGATTAAGACATGACCCTCCAGGACATAATAGGATCAGCCCACTAAGACACAGAGCTCACTACATTGCACAATCTCCTAAGGACATTGCATCAGAGTCCAAACTTCAACCAAACCTATCTCAGACAAACACGACCCCTACATGGTCCCATGGAAGTCTGACAACAACCAATAGAATACATATTCTTGCACAGGAACAGGAAGTTCAAGTGCAAAGGTCAAGAGAAGGTATAAATAGTCCCCACTCTCAACTCCATTAATTAGTTGATTAAGATTAAGATTAAGATTAAGATTGAGATTGAGATTGAGATTGAGATCGAGATCGAGATCGAGATCGAGATCAAGATTCTTGAAAGCTTCCAGTGATGAAGCTCCCACAACTTCTGAAGTTCCATTGTTGTTCCATTGGTTGATTGACAATTGACATTGGTTGATTGACAGCAGAGCTGACAATCATCAGAACATGAACCTTAGTGTCAATGGAGGCAACCTGCAATAACTTCTCAGCTTTGAACTCCTACCTAATACTGCCAAAACGCCATCTGAGTCAACAATTACTATTTCCTGTATCTCCAAAAATGCTGCCCAACCATCTTGGAATTCAGTCCTCTTTAAGACTGACTTCAAATTGAGATTCAACGGGGCCTTTCTTCCAGTGGTGAAATTCCAATTTTTTTTACTACCGGTTCTGTGGGCGTGGCTTGGTCAGCGTGGTTTGGCTTGGTGGGCGTGGCTTGGTGGGCATGGCAGGGGAAGGATACTGCAAAATCCCCATTCCCTCCCCACTCCTGGGGGAAGGGTACTGCAAAATCTCCATTCCCATCCCATTCCAGGGGGAAGGATACTGCAAAAACTCCATTCCCACCCCACTATGGGGCCAGTCAGAGGTGGTATTTGCCGGTTCTCCGAACTACTCAAAATTTCCGCTACCGGTTCTCCAGAACCTGTCAGAACCTGCTGGATTTCACCCCTGCTTTCTTCCCCTTAGCTTGGATGATGTCAAATCTCGCTCGATGCAGAGTTCTGGAGGAGTTGCACGCTGTTTTGCACCACTGTGGATGATCTGAAGGAAAAGGTCACCGCCCATCCATCTAAATACCAAACTTGTTAGCAGTGAACGAATGAGGGAGGGACAAAAGGGACGAGGCTTGAATTGTGATGCTGCAGTTTCTTTCTTGCTTATTTTGACCTTCCAAATGATGCTACTGGAAGCTCTTGTGCCTGGGAAGAATGCTTTAGAGAAAAGGCCAGGGAGCTTCGAGATGCGTTCTGCATCGATATTGTTAGAAGAAAGGAGAATGGGCAGGAATGGGGGTTTGTTTTAGTCAAGCTTTCAGGCACAAATTGGCGATGAAAATAACACGATGAACCTTGAAATCTGGTCTCTCGGTGTCTGTGTCTTAGGAAGAGACTGTTGCAATTGTTGATTACTTTCGAACCAAGAACGGATAAAACAATCTCAACAGGTTTTGGGTGGGGAAAATTGGGAAATGGGGATGGGGAAGGAATGGGATAGAATAGAATAGAATAGAATAGAATAGAATAGAATAGAATAGAATAGAATAGAATAGAATAGAATAGAATAGAATAGAATAGAAATATAGAATAGGATAGGATAGGATAGGATAGGATAGGATAGGATAGAATAGAATAGAATAGAATAGAATAGAATAGAATAGAATAGAATAGAATAGAATAGAATAGAATAGAATAGAATAGAATAGAATAGAATAGAAATATAGGATAGGATAGGATAGGATAGAATAGAATAGAATAGAATAGAATAGAATAGAAATATAGGATAGGATAGGATAGGATAGGATAGGATAGGATAGGATAGGATAGAATAGAATTATAGGATAGGATAGGATAGGATAGGATAAGGATAGGATAGGATAGGATAGGATAGGATAGGATAGGATAGGATAGGATAGGATAGGATAGAAATATATGATAGGATAGGATAGGATAGGATAGGATAGGATAGAATAGAATAGAATAGAATAGAATAGAATAGAATAGAATAGAATAGAATAGAATAGAACAGAATTATAGGATAGGACAGTGAAAGGACCTTGGAGGTCTTCTAGTCCAATCCCTTGCTCAGACAGAAAACCCTATACCATTTCAGACAAACGGATGTCCGGTCTCTTCTTAAAAATCTCCGGTGATGAAGCCCTCACAACTTCTGAAGGCAACTTCTGCTCCATTGGTTAATTGTTCTGACTGTTAGAAAAACTCTCCTTAGTTCTAGATTGCTTCTTTCCTTGTTTAGTTTCCATCCATTGTTTCTCGTTTTCTGCCTGTGCTTTGGAGAATAGGATGACCCCTTCTTCTTTGTGGTAGCTGCTCAAATATTGGAAGCCTGCTCCCATGTCACCTCTAGTCCTTCTCTTTGTTAGACTAGACTTATCCAGTTCCTGCAACCGTTCTTATGTTTTATCCTCCAGTCCCCTAATCAACTTTCTTGCTCTTCTCTCCACTCTTTCTAGAGTCTCAGCATCTTTTTTGTATCGTGGTGACCAAGTGTGATCTCACCAGTGCACTGAGAGGCACCAGTAAGGTGCCTCTTAAGACAAATCAAAGTGCACAAACATTACAGCAATGGGACACAGCTTTTGAAGATAGACACATGTATGACATCTCACCAGATTTTTCTTGATAGACAGGAACATGCTCTGTGTTGCTATGGGCTCAGAGTGTCACATAGCAAACGGAAGTCTCTTCAAGAGACTTATCTGCAAGATCCGGAGATACTGAAGAGTATGCCTGATCTTGTTTAGCAGTCAAAATAAGAGCATTGATTTATTTAGATGCATATTCTGCCCATTTTCTCCAAAACAGCAGCCCTGTGAGGTAGACAAGAGAGAGACAGAGGGAGGGCAGGAAGGGAGGGAGAAAGACACACACAGAGAGAGGGAGGAAGAGAGAGGGAAGGAGACAGAGAGAGAGAGGGAGGAAGGGAGAGAGACAGAGGAAGAGAGAGGGAGAGAGGGGGAAGGAGACAGAGAGAAAGGAAGAGAGAGAAAGAGAGAGAAAGAGGGAGGGGGAGGGAGAGAGGGGAGAGAGAAAGAGAAAAAGGGAGAGAGGGAGAGGGAAGGAGACAGAGAGAGGGGAGAGAGAAAGAGGGAGAGAGAGGGGGGAAGGAGACAGATAGAGAGGGAGAGAAAGAGAGAAAGAGGGAGGGAGAGAAGGAGGGAGGGAGAGGGGGGAGAAAGAGGGAGAGAGGGAGAGGGAAGGAGACAGAGAGAGGGAGAGAGAGAGGAAGAGGGAGGGAGACAGAAAGAGGGGGGAGAAAGAGGGAGGGAGACAGAGAGAGGGGGGGAGAAAGAGGGAGGGAGAGAGGGAGGGAGACAGAGAGAGGGAGGAGAAAGAGAAAGAGGGAGGGAGGGAGGGAAAGAGACAGAGAGAGATAGAGAGAAGGAGAGAGAGGGAAGAAGACAGAAAGAGAGGGAGAGAGACAGAGAGAGGGGGGGAGAGAAAGAGAGGGAGGGACAGAGAGAGACAAAGGCAGAGAGAGAGAGAGAGAGAGATTCAAAGTCACCCAGCCGGCATCCCTGGTATAACCTGGGCTCTCCTGCCCGGCTTCCTCTGTGCCAGCCTGCCTTAAACCCCGCGGTCTGGGGGATGCCAGCAAGAAGCGGGACTTGCCCTTCTGAAAGCAAGTTTTGCTCAGCTCTCGAGAAGGCGGAGCAAAGGAGGAGATTGCCCTGCTCTTCCCGCAGTTGCCGTCCGGTGGAAGAGAATTTCCTTCTGGGATTCCTTTCCCGGGAGAAGCGAAGAGAGAGAGGCGGCCAGTTCGTCCGCTGCGCTGCTTTGGAAGGAGCTCCCGAAAGCCTCCGGGAAGCCAGCAGCCTTGCAAAAATAAGCAGCTTTCTTTAGGGGGAGGATGCCGTAGTAGCGCCGTTTCCCCATTAGAGGGCACTCTTGCTTAAAGCCTCTGCAGGGACCTTCCGTAGCCTTTCAGTTCCGCAGAAGTGGAAACCTCTTGAAAAGGCTGCAAAACGAGGGGCGCGGTATGGACCAGGGAATCCCTCTGAATCCACTCCTGGAACCGTTCTGGAGCAGGGAATCCAGATCGGCATCTTTCTGCCTCTTTCCCTAACTTCTGGAACAGATCTGGAACCAGATCGGCATCTTTCTGCCTCTTTCCCTAACTTCTGGAACAGATCTGGAACCAGATCGGCATCTTTCTGCCTCTTTCCCTAACTTCTGGAACAGATCTGGAACCAGATCGGCATCTTTCTGCCTCTTTCCCTAACTTCTGGAACAGATCTGGAACCAGATCGGCATCTTTCTGCCTCTTTCTCTAAGCTCTGGAACTGATCTGGAACCAGATCGGCATCTTTCTGCATCCCCTAAACTCTGGAACAGATCTGGAACCAGATCAGCATTTTTCTGCGTCTTTCTCTAACTTCTGGAACTGATCTGGAACCAGATCGGCATCTTTCTGCATCCCCTAAGCTCTGGAACAGACCTGGAACCAGATCAGCATCTTTCTGCCTCTTTCCCTAACTTCTGGAACTGATCTGGAACCAGATCAGCATCTTTCTGCATCTTTCTCTAAGCTCTGGAACAGACCTGGAACCAGATCAGCATCTTTCTGCCTCTTTCCTTAACTTCCTGCATTTTCATTTGGTCACAAGGATCTGGACTGAACTCTGCCTGGGCGGCTGCTGTAACTCCTGCACGGTTGCTCTGCCTTGAAAAATGGTTGGATATTTTTTGTGTGGGGGGGGTCTTTTTCTTTGGAAATCAGAGGAATCATCCAACCAATTTTTGCCCACCGAATTTCAAAAGCCCACTGATGATGCCCAGTTCTTGTTTCAGCTGGACTTCTTTTCCTCCGTCTAGCTGAGAGATTTATTGGCATTCCAAAAATGCTTTATATTCACAATTTCCCCCAAGGATTTAGTAGCGTGTGAAGTCAGTTCATATATAGATGAGCATAATCTGATTTATCTACATTTAATGGCCTGTTGCTAAACATGTGAAATGATGCCATTAAAAAGCACTAAATCTTTTTTTTAAATTCTATTTTATTTTATTTTTTAAAAAAGTTAAAATATAGATACAAATTCAAAATTCCAAAAATTTAAAAAAAAGAAAAAGAAAAAAAACACAAAAAAAACCCCAAGACATTTTTAAAAGTGCATTAAGAAAACATATAAACATATTATCCAGGGGTGAAATCCAGCAGGTTCTGACAGGTTCTGGAGAACCGGTAGCGGAAATTTTGAGTAGTTCGGAGAACCGGCAAATACCACCTCTGGCTGGCCCCAGAGTGGGGTGGGAATGGAGATTTTGCAGTATCCTTCCCCTGGAGTGGGGAGGGAATGGAGATTTTGCAGTATCCTTCCCCGCCACGCCCACCACGCCATACCATGCCCGCCAAGCCATGCCCACAAGAACCAGTAGTAAAAAAATTTGGATTTCACCACTGATATTATCTCCCTAGTTGAATATGGATTACAATCATCATCTTCTTTTAACGACCCCATAATCCCTTGCGGGGTAGAGCGTGGACAACTGAATGGAGTTGAGTGTTTACTGGCCGGATGCCCTTCCTGTCGCCAATGCGGAGTTTTGTTCAGCAGGTATATTTTCATTGCGCCCAGAGAGAGAAATATCTGCCTCTATCTAGGATCAAACTCACAGCCTCCTGATTGTGAGGCGAGAGCTCCACCTCTAGGCCACCGCACCACTTGAGTATGGATTACTATATTACAACAATATTTAGTTTCCCACCCCTTGCAGAAAAGGCCAAATAGCACTAAGTCTGACCTTCTGTGAAAGTTCTCCCCTTGAAATCACGCTCCATGGCATAGGACCCGGGTATCTTCGAGACCGTCTTCTGCCACCAATAGCCTCCCACCGGCCAGTTCGCTCCCACAGAGAGGGTCTCCTCAGGGTGCCATCAGCCAAGTTATGTCGGCTGGCGACACCCAGGGGGAGGGCCTTCTCTGTGGGAGCCCCAGCCCTGTGGAATGAACTGCCCCCGGAAATACGTAAGATCTCCGACCTCCGGGTGTTTCGTTGCGCATTGAAGACCCTGTTGTTCCGCCAGGCCGGGCTATCAACTTAATAATTTTAAATTGGGGTATTTTAAATTTATGGGGTTTTAAATCGGCCAAATCTATTTAATTATTTTAATTTTTAATTATTGTTGTGTCTTGTGTTTTTAAATTGGCTGTACACCGCCCTGAGTCCTTCGGGAGAAGGGCGGTATAGAAATAAAATTATTATTATTATTATTATTAGAAGGTCCACTCACCTGCTTGGTCATCACCAGGGGTGGGCTCTGGGGATTTGCAGGGGTTCGGGAGAACCTCTAGCTAAGATTCTGTGCAGTTTGGAGAACCCCCAAAGCCCACTCCTGGCTGGCCCACCCTGCCCCGCCCCTCCCAGGAGTCCCCACACGGCCCATTTTGGATGCAGGTAGGTGCAGGGGGCACACGGAGGCTCGGGGAGGGTGAAAAACGGGCCTACCAGAAGTTTAGGAAGGCCAGAAATGGGCCCGTTTCCAGCCTCCAAAGGGCCACCGGAGCCTGGGGAGGCCATTTTCGCCCTCCTGGAAGCTCAAGGAAAGCCTCTGGAGCCCGGGGAGGGCAAACACACATACACACACACACACACACACACACACACACACCACTGTGGTGCAGGAGGCTGACTAGGCCACGCCCACCTTGGCCACGCCCACCCAGCAATAGGTGTGAAAGAATAAACAATAAAGATTCCAATCTTGGAAGCATCGCCATGAGCCATTCTCCATTTTTGGCCTGACAGGTTGAGAATCACAGATGCAAACTTGAAATATCACCTGCTGGAAAATAGCAGCTTGTCTGGTCCTAGGAATGATGTTTGCACACATACACAAATGAATAAAATTAACACCAGCCAAGTTAACAGCCGGAGCAGACAGTTGCTCGCACTTTCACTAACCTGGTTAAATACATTGTGTGAACACACAGCCCCGGATGTGGGTTCCCACAACAGATTTAGCCTGCTAATTAAATTAATTTATTTCCTTAGTGGGCCCAATGCCCAGAACCATGAATTCCTCAAAAGGGGAATTTTAACGGTTTTCTACACCACTCAGACCAAAGTTAAAACTACTGTATTTTTCGGAGTATAAGACGCACCTTTTTCCCCCCTAAAAGGGGGTGAAAATTTAGGTGCATCTTATACACCCAATGTAGCCCCGCCCACCCACTGGCCCCCACTCTTTGGCCTCTGCCTCCCAGCAGTTTACCTCCTTGCAGCAAGAAGAAACAGCCCACTTCAGCTTCAGCACAGCTTAATTGATTGCCTCCTGACTCTCAGCTGTTTTGCTCTCAGCTGTTTTGGGCAGGGCTCTGCTGCTTGCTGCAAGGAGGTAAATTGCTAGGAGCAGATTTTTTTTTTCTTGTGCTAATCAAGCTATGCTGAAAACGAAAATGAAAGTAAAGCAGGCTGTTTGCTGTTTGCTGCAACAAGGCAAAATTGCTGGGAGGCAGAGGCAGATTTCTTTTTTTTTTTGTTTTCCTCACCAAAAAAGGTACGTGCATCTTATAGTCCGAAGAGACTTATACTCCGAAAAATACGGTAACTGAATTCCACATATGCAAACAAAGTGACAAGATCACTTTTTTTGTGCTGTGCTGCTGAGGTCCCAAAGAGAGAAGAAATGGGGCTTTTGTAACTGGATTACAGAGGGAAATGAATAATCCAATCAAGGCAGCAAGCCCTCCGGGTATTTATTTTGGTATTAAACTCAATTTATGTGGTGTCCTCCCTACTTTTCCATTACGCCTGTGATTTTATGGCAGAGTACAGCTGCAGTTGCCATCTGCACTGGCACTAAAAGGCTCTTTATTCACACGCCCTTTCCGAGGCTTCATTAATAGAGGGACAGAATCAAGATCACGTGAAGTCTTACGACCGCTTTACAAAGTCTTAGTATGGTCACACTTGGAATATGGCATCCAGTTTTGGTCACCACAATATTTAAAAAGATGTTGAGACTCTGGAAAGCGTACAGAGAAGAGCAACGAAGATGATTGTGGGACTGGAGACTAAAATATAAAAAGAACGGTTGCAGGAATTGGATAAGTCTGGTCTAGTGAAAAGAAGGACTAGGGAGACACGATAGCTGTGTTCCAATCTTTCAGGGGCTGCCCCAAAGAAGAGGGAGTCAAGCTATTCTCCAAACCACTGAGGGCAGGACAAGAAGCAACGGATGGAAACTCATCAAGGAGAGAAGCAACTGAGAACTAAGGAGAAATTTCCTGACAGTGAGAACAATTAACCAGTGGAACAACTTGCCTCCAGAAGTTGTAAATGCTCCAACACTGGAAGTTTTTAAGATGTTGGGTAACCATTTGTCTGAAGTGGTGGAGGGTTTCCTGCCTAGGCAGTGGGTTGGACTAGAAGACCTCTAAGGTCCCTTCCAACTCTGTTGTTCTATTCTATTCAAGATGATTAGGGGGCTGGAGGCCAAAACATATGAAGAACAGTTGCAGGAATTGTGTATGTATGTTGGGTATATTGGTTGTCCAAAAACATTTCCGTGGTCATGTGATCAGCACGACGTCACGGAATGCTGTTACCTTCCCATCTAATTGGTACCTATTTATCTACTCACATTCGCATCGTTTCGAACTGCTTGGTTGGCAGGAGCTGGGGCAAGTAAGCTTGTCACATGGTGCTCGGGTCTCCAACCCGGAGCTGCTGACTTGCCAGCCGACAAGCCCAGCATTTTAACCACTGAGTCACCACACTCCCCCCCCCCTCACTAAATGCACATAATAATGAGCAGAAGATTCTCTGAAGAGGAGTGCCCTCACTTTCCTCTGCTGGCTTGCTCTTTGCTTTCAGGGTTTGAGGTATAGCAGGCTTTAACAGATTTAACAGAGTTGGAAGGGACCTTGTAGGTCATCTAGTCCAACCCCTGACCCAAGCAGACCCTACACCATTTCTGACAACTGGCAATCTAATCTCTTCTTGAAAGCTTCCAGTGATGAAGCTCCCACAACTTCTGAAGGCAACTTCTGTTCCATGGGTTGATTGTTCTCACTGTCAGAAAATTCCTCCTTATTTCCAGGTTGAATCTCTCCTTGGTCAGTTTCCATCCATTCTTCCTTGTCTGGCCTTCGGGGACTTTGGAAAATAGCTTGACCCCCTCCCTCCTCTCTGTGGCAGCCCCTCAAATATTGGAAGACTGCTATCCTGTCTCCCCTGGTCCTTCTCTTCACTAGACTAGCCAGGCCCAGTTCCTGCAACCGTTCTTCAGATGTTTCAGCCTCCAGTCCCCTCATCATCTTTCTTGCTCTTCTCTGCATTCTTTCTAGAATCTCAACATCCTTTTTATAGTGTGGTGACCAAAACTGGATGCATTACTCTAGGTGTGGTTTTACTAAGGCTTTATAGAGTGGTATTAGGACCTCCCTTGATCTTGATTGTATCCCTCTGTTAATGCAATTTAGGACTGCATTGGCTTTTTTGGCTGCCACCACACACTGCTGGCTCATATTTAATTGATTGTCCACTATGACTCCAAGATCCCTCTCACAGTTACTGCTATTAAGCCTGCCTTCACCTAATCTATATGTGTACTTTTGGTTCTTCTTGCCTAAGTGTAAGACTTTACTTTTCTCTACATTGAATTTCATTTTGTTAGATAGGGCCAGAGGTGGTTCTGGTTCAGGTTCTGACCAGTTCTGGAGAACCGGTAGAGGAATTTTTTTTTTATTTTTTATTGAAAAAGTTTTACAAATACAAATTTTCCCATTTCCCCCCCTTTCCCTCCCTAACCCTCCCTAACCCTCCCCTCCTCCCATGACTTCCCCAAGGTGAAATCCAAATCCAAATCATATTATATCATAGTTTACCACCCTTCTATTCCCCCCCCCCTGTGTACTATACATTTCTACATGACATTGAACTATTCTACCCCCTATATAGTATACATTTCTACACAACATTCAACTAAAAGCTATTTGGTACTTCCTAGTTTGATATTTATTCTGCACATAATCTATCCATTTCTTCCACTCCCATGCATAAGTCTCTTGAGTCTGGTCTTTTAAGTATGCTGATATCCTCGCCATTTCTGCAAAACTGGCCACCTTCAAAGTCCATTCTTCAATAGTAGGCAAAACATCCCTTTTCCAATATTGACCAATCAATAACCTAGCTGCTGTCACCATATGCAATATCAATTTTGTTTCACCCATTGAAAAACCCTTAACTATGCCCAATAAAAACAATTGAGGAGAAAATTGGAGTTTTTTCTTCAAAACATTTTGCGGAAATTTTGAGTAGTTCGGAGAACCGGTAGTAAAAATTCTGACTGGCCCCGCCCCCGTCTATTCTCTGCCTCCCGAGTCCCAGCTGATCGGGAGGAAATGGGGATTTTGCAGTAACCTTCCCCTGCTACGCCCACCAAGCCACGCCCACCAAGCCATGCCCACAGAACCGGTAGTAAAAAAATTTGAAACCCACCACTGAATAGGGCCCAAAGTTCAAGTCTCTCAAGATCCAACTGGATCTTTATAAGTGACAGGAGGACCATTTATCATCCTTCTGACTGGGCAGCTGACTCCTTTTTGTTACCAAGTAGTTAGGCCCCATCCTGGCGCTTTGAGATCAGACATGGCACCATCTCAAGCTGCAGCAGGGCAAGAAGAGAGGGGAAAAAAATATCCAGCAAAATTCCTGGTAGTTTTGAATGAAAATAGCCGACACCAACTTGTACCGACTTTGCAAAGTCTGTGAGGGATGTATTTTAGGCTTCAAATGAGCGTTATGTTCACTGGTCTTGCATTTCCCCAGCTGGTCTATTTTCTTTTTTTTTTCTCTCTCAATCAAATAGACATGTGTGTTAATATCTGCCACCTGGATCCAACCCATCCCAACTTCCTCCATCTCCTCAGGTCAAACAATGGAGCCAAACTAATCCTAGTCCTCGTGAAACCAATTAAAAAAATGTTTAGAGAATCAAAGCAGAGTGATGAATGGCATTGAATAGTCTATTCTGGGCTATTTGGACTAAAACAAACATCAAAAACGGTATTGGAGCGAAGATGGAAGTTTGGCTAACAAAATGAGTTTTGAAAGGCGCTAAATGGGTATAACAAAAGTCCTATTAGGAAAGATTGTGCATTTCAAAGTGCTCTGTGAAAAGAAAATTGCATTGTTTCTCTGGCCTCGCCAGATCTGAGATATCATCAGATATTCATGGATTTTGTCTTCTGGCACTTCGTCTCTGAATGTTGTGAATGTTCAGATGAACAATAATAACAATTATTCTTACTACTACTACTATTTGCCGTCATTCATTGTTATTATTAAGCGATGTGGTGGCTCAGTGGCTAAGATGCTGAGCTTGTCAATCAGAAGGTCAGCAGCTCAGTGGTTCGAATCCCTAGTGCCGCGTAATGGGGTGAGCTCCCGTGACTTGTCCCAGCTTCTGCCAACCTAGCAGTTCGAAAGCATGTCAAAAATGCAAGTAGAAAAACAGGGACCACCTTTGGTGGGAAGGTAACAGTGTTCCGTGCACCTTTGGCATTGAGTTATGCCGGCCACATGACCATGGAGACATCGTCGTACAGCGCTGGCTCTTTGGCTTTGAAATGGAGATGAGCACCGCCCCCTAGAGTCAGGAACAACTAGCACATATGTGCCAGGGGAACCTTTACCTTTACCTTATTGTTATTATTGCTACTGCTTCCAGTAAACAATAGTAACATTTTATTCATTGATTAGTCTTATGACCTGATCAAAGAAAAATAGAATAAAATAGGGGATCTAATTCCAGGATAAAATAGATAAAAGAAAATATAATACATATGTGGTCAATACAAAGAAGCAGCATTGAGATAAATGCATCACGTCTAAACCTCCAAACTGTTCAATATAACTCATTCTTAGCTCAACCTTAAGTGAACTTAGCAGTTCTGCTCACAATATATAGATTAGAGCCCAGGAGGAAATAGGACAATCTGTGATTCAGATTCAAGCAGAGATGTTAAATATCTTAGCCTAAAAAGAGGCATAAAGCTGACAGTTGTTGGAAGAAATATCCGTCTGGTTCAGTTCCAAGCCTGGAGAAAGCCACTGGAAACATGGAGGCTGATTGGAAAGATGGTTTAATGATGAAGCAGAACTACCAAGCCAGCAGTAAAATCCAGCCAGATCTATCTGGCTCGCGCGATCTGGTAGGGCTGGCGGCGGGAGGCTACGCCCACCCACCCGGATGTTATCACGTCCCGTTTTTGAGCATGCGCAGAAGAGGAGCGTGCAAGCGTAGCGAGCACATACATGCGCTTATACTTCCGATCCGGTAGTGAAGGTAAGTGCATTTTACCCCTGCACCAAGCATATGGTTCTCTAGTGCAGCTGAACACTAGGGATTGAGAGTGAGGGGTATTTATACCTTCTCTTGGGCTTTGCACTTGAACTTCTTCTTCCTGTGCAAGAACATGCACTCAAGGCTGTCTCCCAGGGTTACCTACAGCAGCCGGAGGGGAATGATCTCTACAACCCGCAAAATTGCTCTGTTGGCAAATGTGATTGATGACACACCCTGGGGAGAGGGGGGAAATAGGGTCATGCCTGGGATGTAAATTATGTGGGGTCAGAGTTGGCTTCACCTGGAACGGGCCGACATGAAGCTCCTAATAAATAACTGGTTTTCTTTTGAAGCTTGGCTCGAGGCTCATGATTTAATTTGGGCATCCGTCGGAACCCTGACACATGTATTCTACTGGCTGTTGTCAAACTCCTATGGGGCTATGTAGAGGTCATGTTTGTCTGAGCCAAGTTTGGTTGAAGTGTGCTGGATGATGTAATGTTCTTAGGAGATTGTGCAATGCACTGAGCTCTACTACTAGATGGGTTAGTCCTATTATGTCCTGGAGGGCCATGTCTTAATCCCATCACCCTGGAGCTCAAGGTCTTTTGTTTTGCCTGGCCCAGTCCTGCTGGGGCTATTAAGAAAGGTAGGGGCTGCTTTCCAAGAGCATATTTCTCCTTTAGGGAAATATAATATTCTGCCCTTTTTAATATTTCCCAAAACATTTCATTCTTCTAGGAGAGGGGTGGGTGCTACCTTAGTACATAGCCAAACCAATATCTTCAAAGGCCGGGGGTACCGTATATACACATCCTTTTATGATGTGGCAGGTGGTCAAAACACCCATAGTTTGGAATGGGACAACTCGCTGCGGGACAATTCAACAGTTCAAGTTTAATTATATGAAATAATTTCAAAAATATTTTAGTTTTTGTCATTCACATTTGATTTTGCCCCTCCTGTAGCATCGTCTCTTGAGTAGAATAGAACAGAATAGAATTGAAATGAAATTAGGATGGAATGGAATGGAATGGAATGGAATGGAATGGAATGGAATAGAATAGAATAGAATAGAATAGAATAGAATAGAATAGAATAGAATAGAATAGAATAGAATAGAATAGAATAGAATGGAATGGAATGGAATGGAGTAGGGTAGGGTAGGGTAGAGTAGAAATAGAATAGAATAGAATAGAATAGAATAGAATAGAATAGAATAGAATAGAATAGAATAGAATAGAATAGAATAGAATAGAATAGAATAGAATAGAATAGAAATTAGAATGGAATGGAATGGAGTAGGGTAGGGTAGGGTAGGGTAGGGTAGAATAGAATAGAATAGAATAGAATAGAATAGAATAGAATAGAATAGAATAGAATAGAATAGAATAGAATAGAATAGAATAGAATAGAATCCCAGGGCTGGGCTGGAAGGGACCTTGGAGGTCTTCTAGTCCAGCCCCCTGCTCAAGCAGGAGAACCAGTTGCCAAGCATCTGAATTTTGATCACACAACCACAGGGATGTTGTAACACTTGTAAGTGTGAAAAATGAATTGTTGTAAGTCCAGGACTAGCCGCATGGGCATGTGAGCACAACCTCTCCCTCCTTCATTCATGACCTCGGAGTAGGTAGGATCACACCCAAAAGTCTGATTCAAGGATTGGAAATAGTAACACTTGTGCCAACAAAACAGCTGTCATGATACAGTTGTTCAGAATTGGGAGAGAAAATGACTGCATGATGCCTTTCATTCCCCCCACCCCTCACCCCACCCCCATGGAGGAAAACATCCACCCAACCAAAATAATTGGTGTTGACTGAGTGTACAAACTCAGGTGACAAACAGGAATATTCTAAGAGAATTCAAGAAGAGAGAAGACAAAACAAAGAGAATGCCTTTTGAAAAATTATGTGCTCGCCTCTAAGGATCAAAAGATTATCTCTTGAATTGCAAAGGATATGACCTGAAAACTCCTGATACTGATTGTGGGTGACATCTTGCTGAATAAGTTGAGACTATAAGAGGAATATAAATCAGCCAGTTTATATATATAGAGAGAGAGAGAAAGAAAGAATGGAGAAAGCTACTAGAGAGAGCTAATAGGAGTTTGTCAGAGAAGTATGTCAGGGGAAGTTCAAGGAAGACATCCTAAGACATTTTGCCATCTCTAAACAAATCACGGATGCGGTAGCTCAGTGGCTAAGACGCTGAGCTTGTCGATCGAAAGGTCGGCAGTTCAGCGGTTCGAATCCCTAGTGCCGCGTAACGGGGTGAGCTCCTGTGACTTGTCCCAGCTTCTGCCAACCTAGCAATTCGAAAGCAGGTAAAAAATGCAAGTAGAAAAATAGGGACCATCTTTGGTGGGAAGAGAACAGCATTCCATGCGCCTTTGGCGTTGAGTCATGCCGGCCACATGACCACGGAGACGTCTTCGGACAGCGCTGGCTCTTCAGCTTTGAAACGGAGATGAGCACCGCCACCTAGAGTCAGGAATGACTGGCACATATGTGCGAGGGGAGCCTTTACCTTTAAATAAAGGCTACCTGAGAAGGAAATTAAAAATAAAGTTTTTCTACACTTGGTCTCTTGATAATTAGATGTGATGTGAATGGATAAATCTACCCATTAATTATCTAATATTATCCAGTGCTTGGTGCCCTAGACCACACAAGGCGAACTATTGAAGATAATATAGATCGACGTTTTCAAACTAAGGTCATTTAGCATCCATATTTAACAAGGAAATCAAGCCATAATTTGAACACTACTTGCTTTCAAAATTACATGGACTGCATGGTTTGTTGTGAATGCGACTGCTTGAGGGCTCCTGGATTGGAACTGAAAGGCAAAAGGGAAGCAGTATGTTCCCTCCCATATTGGGGTAGACCAGGTGCTTCGATAGAAACACACACACGCACACACACACCCACACACACACATGCAAGTCTTGATGTATTCGGGTCTTTTCCCGTGTAAGATTGAGAGTATCTTGGCAATGTTTCGGCAGAATCTCATCTGCTATCATCAGGCCTGTGCAAGGGTTCTTTAACGAACCCTTTTTAGTTAAAGAACCCTTGCACAGGCCTGATGATGGCAGATGAGATTCTGCCGAAACATTGCCAAGATACTCTCAATCTTACACGGGAAAAGACCCGAATACACCAAGACTTGCATACCTGTACCCGTGAAAATCTTGGTGTATTCGGGTCTTTTCCCATGTAAGATTGAGAGTATCTTGGCAACGTTTCGACGAGGTCTCACTCATCATCTTTAGGCTGGTGTCTTCAGCTTCGTTCTTGTGCGAGGAAAGCGTGATCAGAGCTGCCGTCTCTCTATAAATACTGGTGGGGAGGTGTGGGGTGCTGGCTTTGTTGCTGTGAGCGGGTTGGTTGCCTGTGTTGTTACATCTTGATTGGTTGATGGAGTTAATGTTTGCAGATTAGTCAGCTGTTTCGTAACATCCTGTGTGGGTGAGGTCCTTGATGTGTGCCCATTAGTCTTTTGTGTTTTAATGACCTGGGTAATGGGCTGTGTGTGTTAACATCCTGAGTTCTAGTGTTGTGATATCCTGAGTTTTTTGATGTAATATCCTGAGCAGATGGCTGTGATGCCACATCCCGGGCTTTGGTTTGGCTCCGAGTTTGAGGTCTTGCCATGTGTTCACAGCGTGTGTCAGTTTGCTTTGTGTGGGGATCGGAGGGAGGTGCAGCAGCTGGTAATGCCGCCGTGGTCTGGCTTCTGGATGGTGGTTGTATTTCGTCTATGGGATGGGTTTGAATCTGGTGAGGATGATTGTTGGTGGTGTCATGTGTTATCTTGGATCCGGTGTTAATCTTCGTGGCTGGGACTCTTCTGTTGACTAGGGCTAGTTTGGAAGCCATCGAAATAGAGAAACACCCCCATAACATGAATAAACGTGACGATACCTCCCGCCTACCAGACATCTGGAAACTAGATCTAGTCAGTTTGCCGAAGACATCAAAGATTGGTGATAAGGCTTTAGGACTGGTTATGAAGAATTTGTTTTTGTCTAAGCTGAGAATGAATTAATTCTCAGCTGTTTTAATAAAATAAGTTTGTTCAGGACTGAATTGTGTTTGGTAATCAGTGCATGGGCCTTGGTCACAACAGTAGGCTCGAAATTCTTGGCTTGGATAACTTAGAACTGCATCGCTTGCTGTCAGACTTAGGTATTGCATATAAAATTGTACGTAGTAATGTTTTACCTGTAAACGATTTTTTCTGTTTTGATTGCAATAATAAGCGTGCAAACAACCGCTTTAAACTCAATGTAAATCGTTCTAAACTTGCCTGAAAAAAAAATATGATTTTTGTAATAGCGTTGTCAAAGTCTGGAATGCTCTACCTGATCCATTCGTCTCGGCTACAAATTTTCACAGTTTTAATCACGAATTGACTTCCGTGGACCTCACTTCATCCTTGTGAGGTCCATAGTGGGGGCATGCATAAGTGCACAAGCAGGCCTATCGTCCCTTCATTGTATTTTTAGATTATTTCTGTTTTCGTTTCTGTTTGACAAATTGCAATAAATAAATAAATGTCTAGGAATCCTGGTCCAGATGGAGATGTGTTGCCTTGGTCCTTCTACTGAAGTACCGGAAGGGATATGAGAAGCCGTGGGACTCCACGCAGCAGCCAAAAAAACTAATACAATCCTTGGATGTATAAATGGAGGCATAGAATCAAAATCATGTGAAGTATTTGTCAGCTGGGGAGACTGACTGGGAAGATGGCCAATGAGAAGATGAGAATTGGGGAACGGAAAGGGAAGGGTTTGTGGGTCAGAGGGTTAGTATCGGCTATCTGTCAGGTTGCGATGTCATCTCAAATAAATTGCACTCCCAAACAATTAATCTTTGCTGAAATATTCCATTTATTGAGTATGACAGATCTGGCCCCGACTTCGTCGTAGCCGATACTAACCCTCTGACCCCCAAACCCTTCCCTTTCCATTCCCCAATTCTCATCTTCTCATTGGCCATCTTCCAAGTCAGTCTCCCCAGCTTCTGACCTCACCCCACAGGAATGTTCCCCCCACCATCCCATCTCCTAAGGGATATTATCTACAGAGAAATAAGTAGGTAAAAAGTCAAGCCTCATCTTTTTATGGCAGCATCAGAATGCTGACAGTATTATTAGTACCGTTTTATACAATCTTAGTAAGGCCACACGTGGAATACTGCTCCCAGTTTTGATTACCACATTACAAACAAGAAGCTAAAATTTTGAGGCAGGGGGGAATGCAGAGAAGAGCAACTGAGATGATCAAAGGCCTGAAAACTAAAACATATGAAGAATGGTCGCAAGATTTAGGTTTGGCTAGTCTAAAGAAAAGAAGGACTAGGGTTGACATGATAGCAGTAGTATTCCAGTATATTTGAGAGGCTGCCACAAAGAAGTGGAGGTCAACCTATTTTCCAAAACACCAGAAGGCAAGACAAGAATCAATCGATGGAAACTAATCAAGGAGAGAAACAACCTGGAATTAAGGAGAAACTTTCTAACAGTGAGGATTAATTAACCAGTGGAACAGAAGTTGCCTTCAGAAGTTGTGGATGCTCCATCACTGGAGGTTTTTAAGAAGAGACTAGACAGTCACTTGTCTGAAATGGTAGAGGGTCTCCTGCTCGAACAGGAGGTTGGACTAAAGACCTCCAAGGTCCCTTCCAGCTCTATTCTGATTGATTGATTGGTTGATTGATCGATTGATTATGAGAGATCTTGAATTCCATCTTGTGAAGTTTGTGGGGCCCCATTGTGAACCGGTAGTAAAGCTAAGTACAACCCCCCGTGGAATTGCCCAACAAGCCCCTTCATTGCATAAGCCAAACATCAACCAAGTTTGGCTCAGACAACCTACAGAGCCAGCTATGACCCCTACAATAGCCAATAGAAGACATGTTCTTGCTCAGGAACAGGAAGCTCAAGTGCAAAGCCCAAGAGAAGGTATAAAAGCCACCCACTCTCAACTCCATGTGTTCAGCTGCACCAGGGAACCATGTGCTTAGTGGTTCTGCTTCATCATTAAACCATCTTTCCAATCAGCCTCCATGTTTCCATGTCTTCTTCCTGGCTTGGAACTGAACCGAATGGCTATTTCTCCCAAAATGCCATACTTTTTAATTCTGCAATAAACTTACATTTCTCCAATAAAAGATTCCGTATATCCATCTTTTCAATAGTCACGTAGGGCTATCCTTCATGTGGGTTTTCATTTCAATAATGCCGTTATCTGATTTCAGTTAAAAGATCTGCACTCCACATGTCACTTCCTTGATAAAGCTTGTGTCAATTTAAACTAGGTTATTTCATTTAATCTGGGAACATTCTCCTGTCACACAGATGCACAACATGCTATTTTGACATCACTAACATCTTAATTTAGTAAAAAGAAAAAAGAAGGAAAGAAAAGAAGGAAAGGGAAATGCTTTCAACTGGTAATGATATATAGCCCAACAATTAACCTCCTTGTCTTTCTTCTCCCAAATTAGCGCCTGCCCTCTGCTTGTTCCCATGAAGTGATTTAACAACTTCATTTCAAACAAATCATGTCCATAAGAAGCTTACAGGAAATTTTGTGGTTAGGAAACCGCAAGAAAGCTTAAACTGGGAAGCAGATTTAATTTGTAAAAAGTTACTCCTTTGTTTTACAAAACAGTCTGAATATAAGCAGGAATCTGGCTGGCTGGCTTTCTTCCATGAACAGAATTCCCTTAGACATGCTGGAAGAAATGTCCTTCTGGCTTCAGTTCCAAGTGGGGAAAAAGACACTGGATTCATGGAAGTTGCTTGGAAAGAAGGTTTATAGGAGGTCCAATTTTATGGCGGAGGAGATTGTAAAGGACACAATGATTGCCTGGGGGAGAAATATTGGAACAACAATTCAGCTTGATGCATGGCAAAATGTACGGAACAAAACTATGAAACTGACCCTTTCTTCCCCGTTCAAAGAAAACTTTTATAAAATGATCTACCCTTGGTATCTCCCCCTCCGCCAGAATCGCTAAGATGTTCCCAGGATCTTCTGATAGATGTTGGAAATGTGGGTCGGCCAAGGGTACTTTCTTCCATCAGTGGTGGATTTGTCCATCAGCTAGACGCTATTGGGGGAAAATACAGCAGTGGCTGCTGGAAATAACAGGTGTGAGCTTTCCCCTTCACCCAGACCTCTACTTACTCGGAATAAGACCGGACTACATCGACAAGAAGGATTGGTATATATTTGTCCATGTCTCAACAGCGGCGAGAATGGCATTTGCTCAACTGTGGAAAGATGCAGACACACACCCTGACCATCTGATAATAAACAAGATTCTTCGATGGGCTGAGACAGCCAGGCTCACGTCTATCTTAAAAGACAAGAAAGATTCAGTATATAATAGAAGTTGGGACAGATGCTTTGTCTGGCTCAAAAGAAGGTTAAACTTAGGAGAAGGGTGATAAGATCGTCTAATTAGATTAACTAGATATTTACTAGGCTTTATAACTCTTTATAATTTTGATAAAAACAGGCCAATTGTTTTGTAGTTAGTAAAAAGAACTTGATTGCATTGAAATGTTTGGCTAGGATGATATTAGTTAATATTAATTGGAGAGTGAGCTTAATTCTCGGTTAGTCATGTTTGTTGTTTCGTTTTAGTCCTGTGTTTATGGGTTTCTATATTTTGCTTCCTATATTGCTTTTCAATTATTATTGTGTGTTAATTTTATTGTAAATATTTAATAAAGATTATTTTATTTAAAAAAAAGAAAGAAAGAAGGTTAATGGACGAACAGGATCAAATGGCTTGGAGATCTTGGATGAAAAAAGGGAAGAGATAGCAATAGCCCTTAGACATCTATACCACTTCACAGTGCTTTCCAGCCGTCTCTAAGCAGTTTAGAGAGTCAGCCTGTTGCCCCCAACAATCTGGGTGCTCATTTTATCCACCTCGGAAGGATGGAAGGTTGAGTCAACCTTGAGCCGGTCAGGATTGAAGTGCTAGCAGGGGACAGAGGAAAGGAAGGAAGGAAGGAAGGAAGGAAGGAAGGAAGGAAGGAAGGAAGGAAGGAAGGAAGGAAGGAAGGAAGGGCAGCAGAAATAGAAATAGCCCTTAGACTTACATACCGCTTCACAGTGCTTTCCAGCCCTCTCTAAGTGGTTTACAGAGTCAGCCTGTTGCCCCCAACAATCTGGGTCCTCATTTTACCCACCTCGGAAGGATGGAAGGTTGAGTCAACCTTGAGCCGGTCAGGATTGAAGTGCTAGCAGGGGACAGGAAGGAAGGAAGGAAGGAAGGAAGGAAGGAAGGAAGGAAGGAAGGAAGGAAGGAAGGAAGGAAGGAGGGAGGGAGGGAGGGGGGAGGGAGGGAGGGAGGGAGGGAGGGAGGGAGGGAGGGAGGGAAAGAAGGAAAAAAAGAAAAGCAATAGCCCTTAGACTTATATACCACTTCACAGTGCTTTTACAGCCCCTCTCTAAGCGGTTTACAGAGTCAGCATCTCACCCCCAGCAATCTGGGTCCTCATTTTACCCACCTCGGAAGGATGGAAGGCTAAATCAACCTTGAACTGGTCAGGATTGAACTGCCAAATTGCAGGCAGTCGGCAGTCAGCAAAAGTAGCCTGCAGTACTGCACTCTAACCACAGCGCCACCACGACTCTTATACTGAGAAATGCTGAGAGTGCCTTGGTTTTATACCCTCTTTGGCTTTGAATTTCCTGGCGCACAGGAAGAGTATCTGACTGGTTACTGTCAGAGGTCGTAGCTTTTTAGGTTGTCTGTGTGTTAAGTTTGGTTGAATCTTGCTGGGTGATGCAATGAAGGGCAATTAAATGTAGATGTTTGTTATGTAGAATGGACTGGCTTAGGCCTTAATGGCCCATTGACATTCTGCTTTGCTTGCCACTTGACAAAGGAAAGGAAGGGGGTGGAGCTACCGGGATGATGAGGAGACTGGAGCAGAGGTGAGTTTCAGCAGGTTCTGACCAGTTCTGGAGAACCAGTAGCAGAAATTTTGAGTAGTTCGGAGAACCGGTAGTAAAAATTCTGACTGGCCCCACCCCCATCTATTCTCTGCTTCCCGAGTACCAGCTGATCCAGAGGAAATGGTGATTTGCAGTAACCTTCTCCTGGATTGGGGTGGGAATGGAGATTTTACAGTACCCTTCCCCTGCCACGCCCACTAAGTCATGCCACGCCCACCAAGCCGCACCCACAGAACCGGTAGTACAAAAATTTGAAACTCACCACTGTACTGGAGGCTAAAACATACGATGAATGGTTGCAGGAACTGGGCCTGGCTAGTCTAGTGAAGAGAAGGACCAGGGGAGACATGATAGCATCTTCCAATATTTGAAGGGCTGCCACAGAGAGGAGGGGGTGAAGCTATTTTCCAAAGCACCCGAAGGCCAGACAAGGAACAATGGATGGAAACTGAACAAGGAGAGATTCAATCTGGAAATGAGGAGAAATTTTCTGACAGTGAGAACAATCAACTGATGGAACAGAAGTTGCCTTCAGAAGTTGTGGAAGCTTCATCCCTGGAGGCTTTCAAGAAAAGACTGGACTGCCATCGGTCAAGACTGGTGTAAGATCTCCTGCTTGGGCAGGGTGTTGGACTAGATGACCCACAAATTGTCCCTTCCAATTCTGTTAATCTAAACTGGAATGCAAGGGTGATGGGAATGGCACCCAAACATTGTTGGTTCCTTAAGGAGCATCTTAAGGAGATGCAGCACTTACTTTCGCATTCTCCCCTCCCTTCCTTCCTTCCTTCCTTCCTTCCTTCCTTCCTTCCTTCCTTCCTTCCTTCCTTCCTCCTCCCCACAGTTCATGGCAATCTGACACCACAGTCTGTCATCCTAACCCTAATCCTAACCCCCACCCCCTCAACATGGCAATAACACACACTCATACGAGCCATTTAATGAGCTCCCTCCCACTCTGGGTTCCCCAGGCCCACTGGCAGAACCAGGTCTTCAGCGCCTTCTGGAAGAGTGTCAGAGTGGGGCGGGGGGGCAGTCTGATTTCTGGAGGGATGATGTCCAGAGAGAGGGAGCCACCATGGAGGAAGCCCTTCTTCTGGGTCCCACCAGGTGTATCTCCCTAGGGGATGGACCCTCAGCATTCCCTGCCTCCCTGCTCTGGTGAGTCAGGTAGATGTGACTGGTGAGAGACGGTCCCTCAGATAACCTGGTTCCAAGCCATGAAGGCAGAGGTGGTATTTTTTTTTTTAAATTTGATTTATATGCCGCCCTTCTCCAGAGACTCAGGGCGGCTTACAATGCGCTAAGCAATAGCCTTCATTCTTTTGTATATTTATACAAAGTCATCTTATTGCCCCCACAAACTGGGTCCTCAATTTACCTACCTTAGAAAGGATGGAAGGCTGAGCCTGGCGAGATTCGAACCTGCAGTAATTGCAGGCAGCTGGTCTTAATCACAGGGTGCTTTAGACCACTGTACTACCAAGGCTCTATTCAGCTGGTTCGGACCAGTTCACCCAAACCAATAGTGGAATTCACAGGTGTGCCTGCCCACCTGCCCCAGCTCTATGCCATCCTATTTAGGCATGTTTTTGAGGCCGGGAACATGTATGGATGCACACACGCTCACATTTGCGAACCAGTAGGGAAAGTAAGTGAATACCAGCCCTGCATGAAGGGCTTTAAAGGTGACAAACAGCACCTTGAATTGCACCTGGAAGCAAATTGGCAACCCATGCAGCTCCTGCAAGAGAGGTGACACATGTGCATACCAAGGTCTGCACGAAATCATGCGGGCTGCTGCATTTTGCACCCACTGGAGCTTCCGAATGCTTTTCAAGGGCAGCCCCATGTAGAGCCAAAATATAAGCCATTGGAGAGTCTCAGGCAACACAAAAGTCCAGCAATACATCCTTGACCACCAGGTATTTCCAAAAAGGGAGATTTGTGTTAGCCGCTTCACACTAACTCTTAGGCTGATGTAGGGAAGGAGATTTACTGGCCTTTAAAAGCTCTGCCAGTCTAGCAGCCAACTGTTGTTTGTGTAGCAAGCAGAGATATACAGGTTTAATCTCTTTGCAGAATCTCTTGGGAATGGCCAGCTAATGAATTAAACGATTAAGAACTTCCACCTGTCTCACCACCAGCAAGGGCAAAGAGTTGGCAAGAAAATATAACTTGGATGAGAGCACCTAAATATTAGCTGGACCAAGGCGGAGAGTGGGGTGGGGTGGGGGGCTCTTTCAGCACAGAATGTAGTATGATTAAAATAACCTGCTGCTCTTTGCAGCTTTTTCACTGTTTGTGAGGTGGAAAAAAATGCTGAGTTGAAATACGACCACAAAACAGGTAGTCACAATACACTGAAAGAAAGTTATGATTAGATTAGATTAGATTAGATTAGATTAGATTAGATTAGATTAGATTAGATTAGATTAGATGAGTTGGAAGGGACCTTGTAGGTCATCTAGTCCAACCCCCCGCCCAAGCACGAGAGCCTACACCATTTCTGACAGAAGGCAGTCCAGTCTCTTCTTGAAAGCTTCCAGGGATGAAGCTCCTACAACTTCTGAAGGCAACTTCTGTTCCATCGGTTGATTGTTCTCACTGTCAGGAAATTTCTCCTTATTTCCAGGTTGAATTTCTCCTTGTTCAGTTTCCATCCATTATTCCTTGTCTGGTCTTCAGGTGCCTTGGAGAAGAGCTTGACCCCCTCCTCTCTGTGGCAGCCTCTCAAATATTGGAAGATGCTATCCTGTCTCCCCTGGTCCTTCTCTTCACTAGACTAGCCAGTCCCAGTTCCTGCAATGGTTCTTCGTATATTTTAGCCTCCACTCCCCGAATCATCCCGGTTGCTCTTCTCTGGACTCTTTCTAGAGTCTAAATATCGTTTTTATAGTGTGGTGACCAAAACTGGATGCAGTATTCTGATATGCTGCCAATATATTCAATGATGAGCAGCTCCGGGGATGCTGTGTGTCATTTCTGATGTCCTGCAAATTTATAGGGACATCCTTCAAATCCTAAAGGTACTCTGGCAGTCCAATTCACATCCAGAATTAATTGAAAATGCAGATAGTTTTCATGTGGACCTTTTATCCAAGAGTTTCATCACAGCACTTTTTATTTATGTTTTAATGTTTATGTTTTGCCTTTTTCTACACGTTCCACTATTGTATAGTTACATTTGTGCAGTAAATGCAGACCTGTCAAACAGCACATCCTCTGAATGGACTGCTCCCATATTAGTTTGTAACTCTACTCAAATGTTCTTCATTTCAGCCACCAAGTAATCAATCTCTCTTTCTTTGTCAAAGCATTTTAACAAAGATTTGTTTTTGAAATAATTCATCAAGATTAGAATGCAGCATTGCAGGCTAATTCTGCTGCCTACCAAGAGTTCGATCCTGACCAGCTCAAGGTTGACTCAGCCTTCCACCCTTCCGAGGTCAGTAAAATGAGGACCCAGATTGTTGGGGGCAAGAGGCTGTCTATAAACCACTTAGATGTCAAACTGGATTTGATTGAGGGTTGCATCAAGGTTGTATTTGACTTCGGGGGGCCAGGGTTGGCATGGCTAGGGGGGCATTGCCAGCTCAACATCACTCAACATCAGCTCAACGTCACCGCACATGGCCCTCTCAAGCTCTGTTTTCATTGGCAGAGGCACCACAGGCCAGTCCTTTGCTGTTTCCAGGGTGGCCGCGCGGGCCAGATCTAAGCATCCCCGTGGGCTGAATCGACACCCCTGGCTTAGAGAGCACTGTAAAGCATGAAGTGGTAAAGGTAAAGGTTCCCCTCGCACATATGTGCTAGTCATTCCCGGCTCTAGGGGGCAGTGCTCATCTCCATTTCAAAGCTGAAGTGCCAGCGCTGTCCGGAGATGTCTCCGTGGTCATGTGGCCGGCATGACTCAACACCAAGGGCACACGGAACGCTGTTACCTTCCCGCCAAAGGTGGTCCCTATTTTTCTACTTGCATTTTTTTTAATGTGCTTTCGAACTGCTAGGTTGGCAGAAGCTGGGACAATTAACGGGAGCTCCCCCCGTTACGCGGCACTAGGGATTCGAACCGCTGAACTGCTGACCTTTCGATCAACAAGCTCAGCATCTTAGCCACTGAGCCACCGCGTCCCTGATTTGTTTAGAGATGGCAAAATGTCTTAGGATGTCTTCCTTGAACTTCCCCTGACATACTTCTCTGACAAACTCCTATTAGCTCTCTCTAGTAGCTTTCTCCGTTGTTTCTCTCTCTCTCTATATATATATATATAAACTGTCTGACCACTGAACCTTTTCACCACCACCTTTTTGATTGACAAGCTCAGCATCTTAGCATGAAGTGGTATATAAGTCTAAGTGCCATTGCTACTGCTATTAATCCAGGAAAAGAGATAGGAGGTAATTCCTTCCAGGAGACTTTTTCACATTCCAAAAAAGGAGCAGCCAGAGGGAGATAGAAATATATGCCAGATGAAATCCTCTCCCCTTGGGACTACCGCCTCTTGGCTTCCCACACTTCCATGCTGTCCTAGGAGGAGCAGTCAGGTGGAATCTCATCCCCATGGGCTCGTTCACTCGTTGCAACAGATCGGTCCCATCCTTGGGAACTGCTTTGCAGAATTTCGTTGTTACCCTGGAGGGATTCCGATAAATCTTTTATCCAGTTTCTCTGCCCAGAATTCAGCAGAGAATGTGGAAAGGCCAATTGCTCGGCTGTTGGGTTTATTGCTACTTTTTTTGCACAGCAATTCACTGTTTGCTATTTATGGCTTTGTGGGGGTGGGGGGGACACAGAATTGCTGCTTTTAAATGAAAGGTTTTTTTTTTTTTTTGCTTGCGTATCTCTTTTGAAAAGCATAAATATCTGGGCCCATAAAGAGCAGCCAAGGTACTTAGATACCTTACGAGTTCATTTCTGTGTATTCTCTCTCTGGTTTCTATTATGCTCCATGGGCCATTTAGAAACTGCTTCAGAGTCTCCATTTTCAAACAAGCCCTTCAGAACCCATTTTTCTCTGTGCCACTCTCCATCTCAATCATCACCCGGTGGCAGCGGCCATTCAGAGGCATCTGTCACCACCAAAGCATAACCTTCCACATTGGCGAGGAGCTAAGCATCAAAAACTATCTCCTTTCTTTGAAAATAATCCAGTATCCCAGAGCTATTTGAAAATGTCCTGAGATAAGATTGCTGGACAATCTACTTCTCTTAACTGCCCATTTCAGTTAGACCATTCTTGGAGGGGGACTCATCCAATTTGCAGATGGCACTAAGCTGGCAGGAATAGCCAACATCTCAGAAGACAAACTCAGGATCCCAAAAGATCTTGATACTTGAACAATGGGCCCTATCCAACAACATGAAATTTAATGTGGAGAAAAGCAAGGTTTTACACCTGGGCAGGAAAAAACCCAAAGGTAGAAGTACAGATTAGGTGAAACCTGGCTCAAAAACAGTAACTGTGAGAGGGACCTTGGAGTCCTATTGGAGAATCACTTAAACATGAGCCAGCCATGCGCGGCAGCAGCCAAAAAAGCTAATACGATCCTGGGTTGTACAAACAGAGGCAGAGAATCAAAATCACCTGGAGTATTAGTACCACTTTATGAATCTTTAGTAAGGCCCCACCTGGAATACTGCATCCAGTTTTGGTCACCACATTACAAAAAAGATGTTGAGAGCGGTGTCTTCCAATATTTGAGGGACAAAGAAGGAGGAGTCAACCTATTTTCCGAAGGCAGGACAAGAAACAATGGATGGAAACTGAACAAAAAGAGAATCAATCTAGAACTCTCGCCCCTTCTGTTCAACATTTCTGTGAAGCCGCTGGGTGAGATCATCTGTGGTTTCGGGGTGAAGTACCATCAGTACGCTGATGACACTCAGCTGTACATCTCCACCCCGGACCACCCCAACAATGCCCTTGAAGTGATGTCCCGGTGCCTGGAGGCCGTGCGGATCTGGATGGGAAGGAACAGGCTCAGGCTCAACCCATCCAAGACCGAGTGGCTGTGGTTTCCGACATCCCAATATAGTCAGTTGGTGCCATCACTGACTATTGGGGGTGAGTCATTGGCCCCCACGGAGGGGGTTTGCAACTTGGGTGTCCTCCTGGACTCACATCTGTCTTTGGAAGAGCACGTAACGGCTGTGGCCAGGGGGACTTTTTATCAGGTCTGCCTGATTCGCCAATTGCGTCCCTTTCTGGATCAGGACTCGTTAAATACGGTCACTCATACTCTCATTACTTCCTGCCTGGACTACTGCAATGCTCTCTACATGGGATTCCCCTTGAAGAGCACCCAGAGGCTCCAGCTGGTCCAGAACGCGGCCGCACAGGTGGTTATGGGAGCGGCGTGGCGCTCCCATGTGACCCCCCTCCTGCGCGAGCTGCACTGGCTCCCGGTGGTCTTCCGGGTGCGCTTCAAGGTTTTGGTTACCACCTTTAGAGCGCTCCATGGCATCGGACCGGGGTATTTATGAGACCGCCTTCTGCTACCAATAGCCTCTCACCGACCAGTACGCTCCCATAGAGAGGGGCTTCTCAGGGTGCCGTCGGCCAAACAGTGTCGACCTACCATCTGGAACGAGCTCCCCCCAGAGATACGGAGGATCCCGGACCTGCGCACGTTTCGTCGTGCTCTCAAAACTTTTTTATTTCAGCAGGCTGGCCTGGCCTAACTCTCCTTTTTTAAATTTTTAATTCGTTTGATTTTATAAATTGGGTGTTTTAATCTGTGTTTTGGCCAAAATATTTAATAATTTTAAGGGACTTTTAATGTTTGTATTATCTGTATTTTATCTTGGCTGTTCACCGCCCTGAGTCCTCTGGGAGTAGGGCAGTATAGAAATTTGATTAATAAATAATAATAAATTAATTAATTAATAAACTAAGGAGAAACTTCCTGAGAGTAAGAATAATCAACCAGTGGAACTATTTGCCGTCAGAAGTTGTGGCTGCTCCAACCCTGGAGGCTTTTAAGAAGGGACTGGACAACCATTTGTTGAAAACAGTATAGGGTCTCCTGTTTGAGCAGGAGGTTGGACTAGAACAGTGTTTCTCAACCTTGGAAGCTTGAAGATGGGTGGACTTCAACTCCTAGAATCCACCAGCCAGCGCTGCTGGCTGGGGGATTCTGGGAGTTGAAGTCCACCCATCTTCAAGCTTCCAAGGTTGAGAAACACTGGACTAGAAGATCTTCAAGATCCCTTCCAACACTGTTCTTCTGATAAGAAGGCAGGGGAGTTGCTGATTGCTAGAGAGCACAAGGCCCTGGGTATCATTCCATGGAATAAATGAAAGAGCTCTCTATTCCACTTAGAGATCTTTCTCCAAAGCAACTCTTTCTTCACCAAATTCCAGAATGAGAAATAAAGGCTTTTTTTTTTTAATAAAAATAAAGGCAATTTTTTTGTGCACAACATCCTCAAGATTTGTCACAGTAAAAGCAGTGGAATCTCTTTCTCAATCAGTTTAGTCCCTGATAATCATTATCTCACTCAAAAAAACAAACAAACAAAATCCTGTTCTGGAATTGTAAGAAAGAATGGTGGCAACTGGGCTGCATTTTCTTCTCCTGCTGCCCAGAAATTGCTACACTGAGAGGTTGTACTGAATTGTCTTGGACTTCAAACTGCAAAAGTGGAATCTGTTTCCTGTTAGGAAGAAACCACTTTAGGAAGACACGGTAAATACATCACAGAGATTTGTAGCTCATCATCACTTCTGGGATCTGAGAGCCTGGAGGCTTTTTTAAATAATAGCCATTTATGCCAGCTGGTCCTTTCATTAAAGGGAACAGGTTTTCCTCAGTGATCAAATATTATTTACACATCCTTCTCCTGCCAAAATAGGAAGGGGGTGGAACTCAGCATCCCAGAAGATTTGTATGCTAACTATGCCAGTAGCAGAAGTGTGTGGGGGCTTGGTAAAAACCCCTTGTGCACATCGATATACAAACATGTTTTGCATAGAAAATGACAGACCATGAAACAATATTTGTTTCTTGCCTTTTCAGGATAAGATGATAAGATGATAAGATGATAAGATGATAAGATAAGATAAGATAAGATAAGATAAGATAAGATAAGATAAGATATAAGGTAAGGACATGTGTGACATTGGTGGTTAGGAGAATCTGGAAGGTACACTTAATCTTAGCCTCCTCTTACCTTCTTTTTCCTTTCTCCCATGGTATCATCACAAGAATAAAGGGAGGGAGGGAAGGAGGGAGGGAGGAACGAAGGAAGGAAGGAGGAAGGAAGGAGGAAGGAAGGAAGGAAGGGAAAGGAAGGAAGGAAGGAGGGAGGGAGGGAGGAAGGAAGGAAGGAAGGAAGGAAGGAGGGGAGGGGAGGGGAAAGGAAGGAAGGAAGGAAGGAAGGAAGGGGGGAGGGGAGGGGAAAGGAAGGAAGGAAAGAAGAAAGGAAGGAAGGGGAGGGGAGGGGAGGGGAAAGGAAGGAAGGAAGGAAGGAAGGAAGGAAGGAAGGAAGAAGGAAGGAAGGAAGGAAGGAAGGAGTAGCCTGCAGTACTGCACTCTAACCACTGCGACACAATTCTTAAAATTGTTTGGAGAGCAATTGGAGGGGTGTCTTCTGACGTTGGAGAGGTGTCCTCCGAAGTATGAACTGCTAAAGTAAAACTCCTTCTGGGACATTGTTCATTTGTAATTTTAAACCCATCTCTTGGGCTGTAAATGTTTAACTGAAGGTTGCCAGTTAAGAGCAATCCTCTTCTGAGTTAGTGGCTCATAAATGGCACCCATACATTATTGGAAGGCTCATTTGTTGCTTGGTTTTCAAAGGAGAAGTTGACAGTTCCAGCAAAGGGAGTGTCCTTAGGTGTCCTTCATTCAGATAATATGAATGTTCATGATGCTTTTAATGGTCTCTTTCCTTTAGAGTTGGTGGTGTTAATTAAGACATGAAGGGAATAAAAATGCTGCTTAGTTTCACCACTTTGAATGGAAAACTTTACGGTTGTATCATGAAGAAGTGAGAACAATCAACTGATGGAACAGGAGTTGCCTTCGGAGGTTGTGGGAGCTTCATCACCGGAGGCTTTCAAGAAGAAACTGGACTGCCATTGGTCAGAAATGGTGCGGGGTCTCCTGCTTGGGTGTGGGGTTGGACTAGATGACCTACTAGGTCCCTTCCAACTCTGTTAATCTCAATCTATCAAAGGCCTGGAAACTAAAACATACAATGAACGGTTGCAGGAACTGGGCATGGCTCGTCTAGTGAAGAGAAGGACCAGGGGAGACAGGATAGCATCTTCCAATATTTGAGGGTCTGCCACAGAGAGGAAGGGGTCAAGCTATTCTCCAAAGCACCTGAAGGCCAGACAAGGAATAATGGATGGAGAGATTCAACCTGGAAATAAGGAGGAATTTTCTGACAGTGAGAACAATCAACCGATGGAACAGAAGTTGCCTTCAGGAGTTGTGGGAGCTTCATCACTGGAGGCTTCCAAGAAGAGACGGGACTGCCATCTGTTTAAGAAATGCTGTAGGGTCTCCTGCTTGGGTGGGGGGTTGGACTAGATGACCTACAAGGTCCCTTCCAACTCTGTTAATCTGTAAAGATTAACTGACAAATTCAGATTCGATTCAAGGCTGACTAAATATATATTTTTATTATCGATTTTCTACTTCACACCTGTATTTTTTTTTTTTTTGAAAAAAACTGTTTTCCCATATATTATTTGGTTATCTTCCTTTTCACTGAAATTTACATTCCTTTTTTCTTTGGCATGTTTGGGAAGAAGGTCCACCTTTTGATGTTTAGAAAAGCGAGACAAGCTTCTGGCAAGTAAACATGGCCCTCCTTTTCTTTTAATGTCTTTTGAGGAACCGAGGACTGGGAAATATGTTGGCCATATGTTGCATGGAGGGAGATTTATTTAGCTTTTACTTTTAGAACATATAATACAGTTTCCATTTATCTTTCACCTCGTTATGATGTGAAGAGCACCTTTTCGTTTTCATCATTCGGGTTCTGTCGGAGCTCCAAGGACAACGGAAAGGGGCTTTGAGTCTAAATATCACTCTGTGGGAAGCCCCCCCCCCACTGTTAGAAGCCACCCCACCTCACCCCTAGAAGAATCAAATATTTTGGGAAATATTAAAGAGGCAGAATATTATATTTCCCCAAAGGAGAAATGGAGAAACATGTTCTTAGAAGCAAAAAATAAACAGCCCCTGGTCTTTCTTAATATGCCACAGCAGATGCCAGCATTTAAGAGATAATGAGCCGGTGAGAATCGAACTGCTGGCAGTTGGCAGAATTAGTCTTGCAATGCTGCATTCTAACCACTGCGCACCAAGAAAGGAAGGAAGGAAGGAAGGAAGGAAGGAAGGAAGGAAGGAAGGAAGGAAGGAAGGAAGGAAGGAAGGAAGGGGGTAGGAAGGTAGGTAGAGGAAGGAAGGAAGAGGGAGGGAGGGAGGGAGGGAGAAAAGGTAGAGCAATAGCAATAGCAATAGCCCTTAGACTTATATACCGCTTCCCAGTGCTTTACAGCCCTCTCTAAGCAGTTTACAGAGTCAGCCTGTTGCCCCCAACAATCTGGGTCCTCATTTTATCGACCTCGGAAGGCTAGAGTCGGAAGATTGAGTCAGCCTCAGAAGGTTGAGTCAGCCTTGAGCCAGTCAGGATCGAACTGGTAGCAGTCGGCAGAATTAACCTGCAGTCCCGCATTCTAACCACTGCGCCACCATGTTACAATTAATCTCTATAACTTCTTGTACTCATGTTAGTCAGTGTATGTTTTAATATCCATCAGCTGTGCTTGTGGTTCTATGTGAGAAGGGAATATAGTAACATGATTGAAAATAAGGCCTTCTCGATGGTGGCTATAGATGCTATGGATGTTATAAAGGGACATGGTGGCTCAGTGGCTAAGATGCTGAGCTTGTCGATCGAAAGGTCGGCAGTTCAGCGGTTCGAATCCCGAGTGCCGCGTAACGGGGTGAGCTCCCGTGACTTGTCCCAGCTTCTGCCAACCTAGCAGTTCGAAAGCACATAAAAAATGCAAGTAGAAAAAAAATAGGGACCACCTTTGGTGGGAAGGGAATAGCATTCCATGCGCCTTTGGCTTTGAGTCATGCCGGCCACATGACCACGGAGACGTCTTCGGACAGTGCTGGCTCTTTGGCTTTGAAACGGAGATGAGCACCGCCCCCTAGAGTCAGGAACAAATAGCATGAATGTGCACGGGGAACCTTTACCTTTATGGATGTTATAAAAAAATATTCACAAATTCTGCTAGAAGAATATGTGGGCATTATGTTTCTACTGGTTTTCGATAGTTCGTTAACATTGATCTTTTCAGATTAAAAAAACTACAAAGAAAAGTTGCACACAAACGGTAGCAATTATGGTGCAAAGTGAACCTGTATTGGCGAAATTTTCATTCTAAATACCTGAATCAGAAAATTGTACATACGAGACAATGAAGGAAAAGGTACTTAAGTATGGATTTAATTAAGAGGTGTAGAAAACCCCTTTATGTGACATAAAAAAAAGTTCTACATAAACTAAAAGTACTAAAAGTCTTAGCTGGAGAACAGCAAAATCACTTAAATGTTCTGCCATAAGTAAGACAGCGAACAAATTAAGGTAGATTTGATATACAGATTAACAAAGTTAGAAGGGACCTTGGAGGTCTTCTAGTCCAACCCCATTGTTCGGAGACCCTATACCATTTCAGACAAATTGCTGTCCAGTCTCTTCTTAAAAGCCTCCAGTGATGGAGGAGCACCCACAGCCATTCAGGGATGGGCTGCTGGGGGTTCGCAGGGGTTCGGGAGAACCTCTAGCTAAGATTCTGTGCAGTTCGGAAAACCCCCAAATCTCATTCCTGGCTGGCCCTACCCACCCCACCCTGCCCCTCCCAGGAGTCCCCACGCGGCCCGTTTTGGATGCAGGTAAGTACAGGGTGCACACAGAGGCTCAGGGAGGGCGAAAAATGGGCCTACCGGAAGTTTGGTAAGGCCGGAAATGGGCCCGTTTCTGGCCTCCAGAGGGCCTCTGGAGCCTGGGGTGGCCGTTTTTGCCCTCCTGGGGGCTCAAGGAAAGACTCTGGAGCCCGGGGATGGCAAAAATGCCCCCCCCCGCCCGTCGTGCAGGAGGCCAACTAGGCCACACCCACCATGGCCACGTGGCCCAGCAACTGGGCAGAGAACCCCTTGCTAAAATTTTTGAAGCCCACCCCTGAAGCCGTTCCATAAAATGAACAATAAATCAAACAAACCCCTCGGTTAAGAAGAAAAGGAGACAATAGTTTAGCCCACGAGTGTGAAATCTGATACCGGTAGAAGCCAGTTGGACATCGGAAAAGTAACAGAGGAGGAAAAACTGACTGCAAAATGTATTTAGAGGAAGCTCAGACGTGAATGCTGATATATTTTTCAGCACAATCAATGGTGCTTATTAACCAACCGTAATTTGAAATCTAAATGGTATTGATTTTATATCTAAAGTGACTAGGAATCTTACAACAAGAGGCTGAGACAAAAGGTGATGGGAGTGAATATTGGTTAAAGAAATGTTCCTATATAATTTATCATGGCATTTATCTAGCACCTGGAGCGGTGCAGTGGCCTAGAGGTGGAGCTGTCGTCTTGCAATCAGGAGGCTGTGAGTTCGATCCTAGGTAGAGGCAGATCTTTCTCTCTGTGAGCACAATGAGAATATATCTGCTGAACAGGGGACTTCCAGTTTGGCGTCGCGGGGATGCAGTCGGGGAAATGGTGGGGCTCTGATGAGCCCCACCAAAACCCCGACTGGCTAACCACCGCTGACAGGTCTGCGGACCTACCCTGTCCTGAAGGGACAGGGGAAAAGAGAGGGACCCCTTGGACGGCCAAGAGGAACGGGCAAGTTCCTCGGAGGTCGGAGGCAATCCTCGAAGTCAGCGGCGGGGGACGGCAGCCATGGCGGCTGCCTTGAAACTGCAACAAATCGGGACAAGCAAAGTGCAGGAGGAAGGAAGAAAGGATGAACTGCTTTGGAGCCGGGTGAGTGACACCAGCCCAGGCGAGAACAACGTGTTAATGAGGACATTTATAAATAAGACCCCCAGCCTTACTAGCGGCTGAAGATCTGAGGGGCTTGAAGATTTTTGGGGAAAAAAAGGGGGGAAAGAAGTTTTAAACCCTTTAAGAATCTTATTTCACCACTGACTGATTGGAGGGAATTGCTTATTAACTAAATAGAGCTGGATACTTGAACTTTTTTGCTAAAACTGAAATGAACTTGAAAAGAGAAAAGCGAAATTAAGGATTTGCCACCTTTAAAAGCCAGACAAAGAGATCAAATGGATTGCTACATAAATGCTTCAAAATGGCGATTGAAGCTGTGACTAAGTGACTAAGTGAAAGTATTGATTGTGGAAACTTGTTTTTTTTTTTCCTGAAAAGAACCTACTTGACTTGTTACATATTGTGGATTACCTTGAAAAAAACTATGGCTTTTTGAACTTTGGAGATTCCTATTCTGTCGTTTGATGGCTTTACAAGAAAGGAGAAATACAATGTTTAATAAACTTTTAACTAACTAGCGCAGCAACAGAAGTCTTGGCGCAGGACCAGAAGTTGAGAAGCTGATGTTTTACTGGAAACAGACTTTGTAATGGAATCAAAAGGATATGCAGAGTTTTAAGCGTGGAAGTATTGACTTTGAATTGAAATGTATATGGACAGATAAGGAAAAGAAAAAGCAAAATAGATAAATTGAATAGCAATGTTTGAATGTTTAATTGTTTAAATGCTTCAAAATTTAAATGAGCTTTAAATAAAAACAAGAAGTGTTTATGGTAAACAAAGATAGAAATATTATAAAAATAGAAATGGGAAGCTAAGGTGACTAAAAGTGATACGTTCATAAAAGCATAACTTGTTGTAACATGCTTAGTTTTAATTTGATAACAAAGTGGTGGATGATAATTATGATTAAATGTTAATGATTTTTGATGATGTATTAAGGTACACAGATGGAAGTTATAATTGTGATTGCATTTAATATATGTTGGGAATGACTAATATTAAGAAACAAATGGGGGAACACCCTGGAAGAGTACAGTTGGAAATAGTGGATTAATAGATAACATATGGAAAAAGAAATTGTTAATAAGTTAGTAGAACAGAAGTTGGAGTTAATGGAGGAGAATATGCTGAGAAATCAGCCAAATAATGAAATGCTGGAAATCAGCCAAATAAAAGGGGGAGTTAAGGAGGATAATATGCTGTAAACTCAGCCAAAATATACTATGCTGGAAATCAGCCAAATAATAGGTGGAGTAATGGAGGAGAATGAGGAGAATATATTGAAGAATAATTATTAATAAGGGGTGAAAAAGAAAACGGGTGATAATTAAAATGAAATGGTAAATTTCGAGATTTCTGTGTAAAAGTTTAAGAACATGATAGGATAGATTGGGTTTAGAAAATGAGAAAAATAGAAAGAAATTTTGATTAAAATTGAAATAAGAATTGAGTTGCATACACTTGGAAATTAAGATTTGTGGTGATAAAATTGTAAGATAAATATATAGATTAATAGAATTGGTTGTCTTTGTGTTTAATGTTGATGCTAAAAGGAGCAAGGGATAAAAAATTTAGATAAAGCGGTATTGAATTTTGATTTATAATTGAATTTATAATTGAATATAAAAAGGAGTTTTGCCTTAGTAGGATGTATGATGAGATAATAGAAAAATTTATTAAGAAGTTGGAATTTATGTTAAAATTGTTTGTTTTTCATTTGTTAAATTAGTGTACCCATTTGTGACTGGACCAAGACTTCGTTCTTGAAAAAATTTTATTTTTTATATTTATGTTGGGGAAAAAAATAAAAAATTCTTTACAAAAAGAAAAAAGAGAATATATCTGCTGAACAAAACTCCGCACTGGCGACAGGAAAGGCATCCGGCCATTCAAACACTCTGCTAGCTCCATTCAGTTGCCCAGACTCCACCCCGCAAGGGATTATGGGATCGTTAAAAGGAGATGATGATTTATCTAGCACCTATTCTATTAAAGGAGAGTGATAAAAGGTAGCAAGCTGAAATGGAGCTGATGAAGAAGCCACAATCACAGTGTGAGAGTCCAATGGACACTGAGGCCATTCTGATGTGGAGAATCCGTATGTCGACACTAAGAGCTAAAATATACGCTGCACTTGTTTAAGGTCTACATAAATGATCTGATGACCTATTTAGTGAATTTGGATTTTTACCCTCCTAAATTGCTAAAACAAAGAAAACAAACTTGCTACAGAAATATTTCCTGAGCATCCTGAACCCTTACTCCATGGTCCTCGACTTACAACAGTTTTGCTCAGTGTGTTTTAAAGAGACAGTGTGTTTGCCTACTTCCTCTCTTAATCGCTTTAGGAAGCTTCTTGTTACTAATTTCTTTGGAGTTAAGAACATTCTGAAAAACAAGATGTAAATACACCAGGAGTTTTTTCTTCTATTATGGATGAAAGAAACTTTGAGGATTAATAAGAGAGGTGTTAATTTGGGGGGGGGGTGTCAGCTAAAGTGGGTTTAGAATGTTGATTTTGGAAAGTTAAGGGGCTAGATGGACTTGAAACAATATTTCCTGTGGGTGTTTAAAAATTTATAAAATAGTACATGAAGTTTTTGAAATTATGGGTAAGGAATTCTCTTAGGGGTAAGTTTTGCTGACTGGAAAATAAATAAGAGGGGACTTGAAGGCTTGCTGCAGGAACCCAGAAAGATCAAAGAATTGCTCTTAAAGGCGAACATCAATACAATGACTCATCAATACAATGGAGCAATACTATTTGACTGTAGCATAAATTAAAGCTGTTTGGGAACATTTTATTTGGAAGTTAGTTACAAGCTGGCATTATAGCAAAGGATATAGTGATAGCGATAGCCCTTAGACTTATATACCACTTCACAGTGCTTTACAGCCCTTTCTAAGCAGTTTCTAGAGTCAGCCTCTTGCCCCAAACTATCTGGGTCCTCATTTTACCCACCTTGGAAGGATGGAAGGCTGAGTCAACCTTGAGCCTAGGGAGATTCGAACTGCCAAATTGCAGGCAGCCGGCAGGCAGCAGAAGTCACCTAGAGTACTGCAGTCTAACCACTGCCCCACCATGGGTCATAATGTAATCAATCATAAAGTAATCAATTTAACCATTCTTGCTTTATTTTCCTTGCTATGGAAATAATGTGCAGACAGGATCACACCCAAATGACTGATTCAGAGATTGGAAGGATGGAAGGCTGAGTCAACTTTGAGCTGGTCAGAATCGAACTGTTGGCAGTTGGCAGAATTAGCCTACAATACTGCATTCTAACCAGTGCGCAACATGGAAGGAAGGGAAGACGGAAGAAGGAAGGAAGGAAGGAAGGAAGGAAGGAAGGAAGGAAGGAAGGAAGGAAGGAAGGAAGGAAGGAAGGAAGGGCACTAGTAATAGCCCTTAGACTTATATACCACCTCCATACTGCTTTTACAGCCCCCTCTAAGCGGTTTACAGAGGCAGCCTATTGCCCCCAACAACCTGGGTCCTCATTTTACCGACCTTGGAAGGCTGAGTCAACCTTGAGCCAGTCAGGATTGAACTGTTGGCAGCCGGTAGAATTAGTCTGCAATGCTGCCTTCTAACCACTGCACCATCACGAATCTAATTGGATATCGAAGAACAAATTTTATTTGACAAAACTGAGTGTCAGAACTGTCACTTCATTTTCACCTTACATTTTTGCTTTGGTGCCAGTCTGACAAATAGCTATTCAAACATAGAACAATCAATGATTTTGCAGGTAGATAAATATGTCCAAATGTGTGACCATATGTACGTTTAACATTTGGGAGGAGGCTAAGGTATACCACATAGGTAGAGTCCTATCCTAAACAACAGGCAGGAGGAAGGAAGGAAGGAAGGAAGGAAGGAAGGAAGGAAGGAAGGAAGGAAGGAAGGAAGGAAGGAAGGAAGGAAGGAAAGAAGGGGAGGGAGGGAGGGAGGGAGGGAGGGAGGGAGGGAGGGAGGGAGAAAAGATAGAGCAACAGCAATAGCAATAGCCCTTAGACTTATATACCGCTTCAGTACTTTACAGCCCTCTCTAAGGAGTTAAGGTTGGCAGTTCAGCGGTTCGAATCCCGAGTGCCGCGTAAGGGGGTGAGCTCCAGTGACATGCCCCAGCTTCTGCCAACCTAGCAGTTTGAAAGCTCGTAAAAAATGCAAGTAGAAAAATAGGGACCACCTTTGGTGGGAAGGGAACAGCGTTCCGTGGGCCTTTGGCGTTGAGTCATGCCGGCCACATGACCACGGAGACGTCTTTGGACAGCACTGGCTCTTCGGCTTTGAAATGGAGATGAGCACCGCCCCCTAGAGTCGGGAACGACTAGCACATATGTGCAAGGGGAACCTTTACCTTTACCTTTACCTTTACCTTTACCTTTACCTTTACCTTTACCTTTACCTTTACCTTTACCTTACCTTACCCTACCCTACCCTACCCTACTCTACTCTACTCTACTCTACTGTTTAACTTCTCTTCTCTTCTCTTCTCTTCTCTTCTCTTCTCTTCTCTTCTCTTCTCTTCTCTTCTCTTCTCTTCTTTTCCCTTCCCTTCCCTTCCCTTCCCTTCCCTTCCCTTCCATTCCATTCCATTCTATTCCATTCCATGAAGACTCTTTTAAACAGAAATATAGCTCTTATAGGAAATGCTTTTCTTATTTAATATTGGCGTTAGCCATTGGTCGCATGATTTGACTCCCTTCTGAGGGAGTATTTACAAGGGGATTTGGACGCCTTGCTGAATTTCTCACCGAGATGCATTTTAAGGATTTGTAATAGAAATTCCTCAACGAATGCAAAAGCCGTCAGATTTATAATGGCACGTTACACATCCTTACATTCAAAGAAATAGAGTCAGAATGATAAGTTATTTTCATGACTCCAAAAAAAAAGTAATTCGCTTTTCTGTGAAATTATATTCCTTTCTATTGTTTTTCCTCAATAAATGAAACTCAACCTTCCGTAACTACTAAATGTCACCCTTCCTTATTCTATTAATTAATAGAATAATCTTCTAAAAGAATAGATAAATAGACTGAATTAATCTTCCAGTTTTAGATTATCTCGGATTCTCTTTCATAGATTGATTTCAGAAGTGCTCAGTGAATCAATTATTTTTTTACAGAAATATACATCAAAGCAAATTTTCTCCTCCTCTAATCAGCCCTTATAGGTTTATGTTTGGCTAAACTTGCCCAAAAACTGCCTTGTGAGATTCTCCATCAAATGTACCAGCAGAGGAATCTCAGACAAAAGAGACCTTCTCCAAATATTTTTCCACGGAAGGAATTCCACATAACAGATATACCACTATTGAACTAGCCCTAGATAGATCTCTTCTGAGATCTTCAGTTGATAAAATTATCTCTTTTTGGAACATGACCTCCCAAACTGTGTCTATTCAAAGAGTTTGAGTGCTTTCTAAGGACTTAGAATGGATACAAATCTGTTGTGACCCGTCAGCGGCCTGTGCAGCTAGTAGCTGATTCTGACAGTGAGGAGACTGGTGTGGTGCTGCGCCAGCAGCCTGTGCAGCTGGCGCTCGAGTCGGACAATGAGGAGGCTGGAGAAGATGTGGTGCCAGAGGCGGGGATTCAGCCAGGGCCTTCAGAACCTCCAGAAGCTCCCTTAAGTGAAGAGGACAAAGAGGAGGAGCCTCTTCTCAATGCACGGGCGGGCAGAGCTGCCAAAAGGCAGGAGTGGCTCCTCAGGAGGAGGTCTCCTCCTTAGGAGTAAGGCTTGGGGCTAATTGACCACTCCCCTAGCCTATTTAAGGAAGGACGACGACTGATGCAATTTGCAGGAAACAACTTCGTTCATAGTCCTTCGCGTCTTGATTCCAGAAACGTTTGATTCAGCTCTTGTCTCTCTCGTCAGTTTTCCTGCAAATTGCTTCTGGGCATTCTGCCAACCACAGTAAGATTACGGTTATCTGAAATACTGTGCCTCAGAATTGAGTTTGGATTCTTGTCGGCTGTTAATGAAATTAAAATTAACAGACTTTATTCAGAAAAGACTGATTAAACTGTACTTGTATTCGAGCAACTATTAAGAAAGCTCATTAGTAGTCCTTAATTAGTAAACGAAGGTTTGTATGGACTTTGTGTGTGCTGCGTTCTTTGGGGTCCGTAGCTGGGGCAGAATAAAATCAGAGGTGGTATTCAGCCGGTTTTGACCTGTTTTGGCAAACCAGTAGTGGAAATTTTGAGTAGTTCGGAGAACCGGCAAACACCAGGCTCCGCCCCCAGTGGTGGGATTCAGCCAGTTCGCACCACTTTGGGAGAACCAGTTGTTAACTTTCTGAGCAGTTTGGTGAACTAGTTGTTGGAAGAAATCATTAGGGCAGAGAACCGGTTGTTAAATTATTTGAATCCCACCACTGCCTGCCCCCATCTATTCACTGCCTCCCGAGTCCCAGCTGATTGGCTGGGTCTTCTTTTGTTGCCCTGCGCAGGAGAACGGAGCTGGAAAGCAGGTTAGTGGGGTAGGGAGGGAATGGGGATTTTGCAGTATCTTTCCCCTGGAGTGGGGTAGGAATGGACATTTTGCAGTATCCTTCCCCTGCCATGCCCACCAAGCCACACCATGCCCACAAAACCTGTAGTAAATTTTTTTGAATCCCACCACTGACAAATGACGAGCTTAGCTCAGTGTATGTACAGGCCATTGACAGTTTCTCAAGAGGAGAAACATAGAACATAGAATAATAGGATTAAAAGGGACCTTGGAGGTCTTCTAGTCCAACCCCCTGCTCAAGCAGGAGACCCAACCCCATTCCGGACAAATGGTTGTCCAATGTCTTGAAAACCTCCACTGATGGAGCAACCACAACTTTTGAAGGCAAGCCATTAGTTGTTCTAGGTTGGATATTGCTCTAATGATCTTCCACCCATTCCTTCTTGTCCTGACCTCAAATGCTTTGGAGAATACGTTTCCCCTCTGTGACAGCCTCTCAAGTATTGGAAGACAACTAACATGTCATCCACATGTTAGTTGTTAGTTGTGTTGTGGCTCCGATCACCGAGCCTGTGTTATCAGCAGGAGAGGACTCCGAGAGTGAAGGAGAGGAGTTGGCAAGGCCTCCCTCTCCAGGACCCTCCTCTCTGGCAATGCCTCCGGTGTCCTCCAAAGGTCAAGAGATAGGGCCAGGGCCAAGCACGTCCACGCAGCCACAGGTGGACAGTGATGAGGGTAATGAGTCTTGGCTGGATCCTCGGCAGCGTCGCAGAGATAAGCGCGCGCAACAGAAGAAAAGGCGTGCCAGAGATTAGGCTGAGTCACTGGACCACACCCCACAGGGTATAAAAGGGAGTGTGATGGCCAGTCAAGCTCTGTGACGAGCAAAAACTGATATTGAACAAACCTCTCTGTATTGCTGGACTTTTTGAATATTCTCTTATCTTTTGTGTGTTGGCTTTGAAAAAACACTCCCTTCGTAAGTAAAAGACTCTTGGCAGTCAGCCACTGGGTTGCTGCCAATTCTGCTCTTGGAGAAACCTTTGTCGGCTGGTTTTTTTCACTATTGACTGTCTGTGGGGGTGCGTGTGTGAGACGGGGACAGAACAAGTTGTAACATTTCAGTCACAGTCAGCAAGACTTGTCCAAACAGTTTTTCAAAGGAATATTTATCAACACAAACCTTATCTCGCTTGGCAAGCTGCCAGGTAACCGGTTTCCAAACACAGAGTAAGGCAAAACTTGGCACAGAGTCTCTTAGAGTCACGAACAGAACTTTCCACTCCTGAAATGAACGAACGAATGAATTGTTTCCTGCAAAATCCCCCTCCCTGTTCGCTCCTCTTTTGTTTCCTATGGGAGGGGTCAATTACTTCCAAGGTGTGGCTTTACTCCCAAGTCGACCCTGCTTTCTGAGTTGTTCTTGTCCTCTGGCAGGTCTGCTCATGCACACACTGAGAACGGGCTCCAGCTGTTCCTCTGCCTCACTGCTGTCTACCTCCCTCTCTGCCTCTGACGCAGAGCCCTCATCCGAGCTTTCCCCAGCCCTCGGGACTGGCCCATGTTCCTCCCCAACCTCCTCATTGTCCGATTCTGTTGCCAGGTCCGCTGCTTAGGCCGCTCCCGGCCCCTCTGCTGCACTTTCTGCTTTGATAAACCTGCAGGCTGGTTGGAAGGAGTAAATAACCCGCCCTTTTCTAGCCTTCATTGATCTGCCTGGCAGGACAGGAATGCAATGTAAAAGTAGCACTTGGCTTCCCATTGATTTTTCTGTGGGATGCACAGTCCTTGGATTGTCAGCAGAGACAAGGGAGCCTTGATGAATAAAGATCCCTGGCCATTTTATTTATTTATTTATTTTGCTGGATTCTGCTTGCATCTCTATTACCTACAGACAGTCTTTTATATGTTAGGCTAGAAATAATTAAACCACAGGTTAATGCTTGCTGTTCATCTTGTAAAGTTGAGGCTCTCCAAAGGAGCTGCTTAAAGATTCTTTTTCTTGACACTGAAGGGCTTAAAAGTAGCACCCCGGGAATATTAGGGTACTGCAGCCTGTCTTTATGACAAAGGAGGACTTTTACTGTCTGGTGATCCATGAAAAGCCTTCTGCAAAGAAATTTAAGTCAAATTAAATCAAACTGTTTTTAGGAGATAGTATGGGGTTGTTGGTTTTTTTTGTAAATAATGTGTGAATGATCTTGGGAGATGGGAAAGTGGAAGGGAATGGAATAGAATAACAGAGTTGGAAGGGACCCTGGAGGTCTTCTAGTCCAACCCCCTGCTTAGACAGGAAACCCTACACCACTTCAGACAAATGGTTGTCCAACATCTTCTTAAAAACGTCCAGTGTTGGAGCATTCACAACTTCTGGAGGCAAGTTGTTCCACTGGTTAATTGTTCTCACTGTCTGGAAATTTCTCATTAGTTCTAAGTTGCTTCTCTCCTTGATTAGTTTCCACCCTTTGCTTCTTGTCCTGTCTTCAGGAGCTTTGGAGAATAGCTTGACTCCCTCTTCTTTGTGGCAGCCCCTGAGATATTGGAAGACTGCTGTCATGTCTCCCCTGGTCCTTCTTTTCATTAAACTAGACCTACCAAGTTCCAGCGACGATTCTTCATGTTTTCGCCTCCAGCCCCCTAATTATCTTTGTTGCTCTTCTCTGCACTCTTTCCAGATTCTCAACATCTTTTTCACATCATGGCGACCAAAACTGAATGCCAAATTCCAAGTGTGGCCTTACCAAGGCCTTATGAAGTGGTATTAACCCTTCACGTGATCTTGATTTTATCCCTCTGTTTATGCAGCCTAGAACTGTGTTGGCTTTTTTGGCAACTGCTGCACACGGCTGGCTCCTATTTAAGTGGTTGCCCACTAGGACTCGAAGATCCCTCCCACAGTTACTACTATTGAGTAAGGTACCACATATACTGTATTTGTGCATTTCGTTTTTCTTGCCTAAATGTAGAACTTTGCTTTTTTCATCATTGAATTTCATTTTGTTAGAAAGCGCCCAATGTTCAAGTCTGTCAAGATCCTTCTGTATCTTAAGCCTATCTTCTGGAGTGTTGCTGCCTAGGGACGTTGCTGCCTGGAAGATGCTGCCTAGGGATTGATCAGATAAGAGAGGGAAGAGCCCACAGGTGCATAACAGACAGAGAAAACTCAGGAAGGAACCTCTCTAAAATCTCAGACCATAAAGGCGAGTGGGGGGAGATGTCCTTTCAGTTTTTTCAATTTTTTGTTAATGCAGCTGTCAACCCTGAAGTGAACCTGGCTGGCTGAGGCCATCTTTGAGGCTTCATGGTTGCCACAAAGTGGAGTGGAAGAAAGGGAGTGAGGGAAATTAGAGAGCTCGGTTTGGCCATCAAAATAAAAACTTTTCTTGTGGGAACCAAGGTCATTCCAACAGGTGGCTGAGAAGAGGAGGAGTGGAGTAACCAGGCAACCTGCCAGCACCACTATTGGACAATGTGACCAATGACCTGGGGGGAAGGGGGAACTCGCACTTTTTAATTACCTGTATTTTTCAGAATATAAAACTCTCCGGAATATAAGACACACCTTAGTTTTGGGGGAGGAAAATAAGAAAAAAAATTCTGCCTCTGCCTACCAGCATCCATCGGCATTCATCTGGCTAGCGTCCTGTCAGTGTATGAGACTGTTTGGAAACTGAAACAGTATTTGCTGTGTGAGCAACAAGGAAGGAGACAGTAAGAAGCCTTGGTGTGACTTAGGTCAATTGTTCTAAAGCTACATGCTGTGCTGATCTCTGAAACTAAAATTGAAACTGAAACTCCTCTCCTCTGCTTGTGTTTTGCTTGCTGCTGCAAACTCTGACAGTCCTTGCAGCAAATAGCGAACAGACAGGTCAGATTCAGCACATTATTGCAGCCTGATTCAGCATGAGCAGCTGATTGGCGAAGTGGATCGGCCTCCTGGAATACCCCGAATCAGCTGTTCCAGGCTGCAGGGATTGCCATAGACCATCACCTCCTCTGTGCCCTGCATTTTTGGCTACATTCAGTGTATAAGATGCACCCAAATTTTCACCCTCTTTTAGGGGGGGAAGTGCATCTTATAGGCCAAAAAAAACGGTAGGTGAAAACTGTGGGAACCTTCAGAGTCAGTTTTCACCGGCTGTGCCGATATGATATATCCAATAAATTGTACTTTGAGGAATCTACCTGCCTCGGAGTTCTGCTCTGCATGGGTGCATTACTTGGAATGCTGATGGCAGCCTTACAATAAATTAGAATTAGCTTATCTGTTTGTGTTCCCTATCCGGTCTCCTGATAAGGCTGACAGATCTCCACCCTATTTACAATTCACGATATCAAATCGCATCAAAGAATAAACTGGACTCCTGAAAGTCCCTAATTAAATATATTACTTCAGTCATGAATATACTGTAGTAAGTTACCAGGGAAAATGTATTTTCATTAGGGGACTGGAGGCTAAAGCATATAAAGAATGGCTGCTGGAACTGGGCATGGCTAGTCTGATGAAAAGAAGGACCAGGGGAGACATGATAGCAATCTTCCAATATCTCAGGGACTGCCACAAAGAAGAGGGAGTCAAGCTATTCTCCAAAGCACCTGAAGGCAGGACAAGAAGCAACGGATGGAAACTCATCAAGGAGAGAAGCAACTTAGAACTAAGGAGAAATTTCCTGACAGTTAGAACAACTTGCCCCCGAAAGTTGTGAATACTCCAATACTGGGAGTTTTAAAGAAGAGATCGGATAACCATTTGTCTGAAATGGTGTAGGGTTTCCTGTCTAAGCAGGGGGTTGGACTAGAAGACCTCCAAGGTCCCTTCCATCTCTGTTATTCTATTTCTATTTCATCCCATCGCTGTTGTGATTCCAGCATGAAGCCAATGAACGTACTGTGCATTGCTTCAAACATTTGTGGCAATGTAATAGTCTATAAAACAAATAGCTTCCTGAATCTACACAGAGCTATAAAGCCATGTCAATTTGCAGATTTTATTTTTTTTAAAAAAGAAACATAAAAATCAAGGCCTCTTGCTTATTTATGAATCCTCCTCTCTGTTTTATGGCTGTTCCTGGCCAAGAATTGTTGCAAAATGCTGCAAAATGACCAGATATTCACTTGCCTGTTTTCTTTCCTTCCAAAGACGTGTGTGTGTATGTGAGTGAGAGAGAGGTGTGTGTGTTTATGTGGTAACAATCTTTGGCTGCCAGGAGGAATGTCTCTTGTGGTTCTGACATAATTTGGCAAATGCACCTGCAGCAAAATAAAAACATTCACTGTTTTGCCATTTTTCTGTTTGTAGAATCTCTTCCCTGTTTAAGCTTCTTTTACGATATTTTATTTTCTTTGCCATCTGTTTGATTTGTTTGTTTGTATTTCTTTACTTCGAAGGATCTGTTGTCTGACTGTGGGAAAATCAAGCTCAGGAAGAGACTATAAAAGTGTGGCTTGTGCCAGGAGGATTACAGATCCAAATACAGATCCAAATACAGATTAACAGAGTTGATAGTGATCTTATAGTCATCTAGTCCAACCCCCACTCCCCGTCCAAACATATCCTGTCCGTGTAGGCGTCCACGCATGTCCGTGCATGCACACGCAGTTTGGGTACTCAGCAGTGATGAAATCCAAATTTTCTTACTACCGGTTCTGTGGGCGTGGCTTGGTGGTGGGCGTGGCATGGTGGGCATGGCAGGGGAAGGATGCAGGGGTGGGTTGCCCCCGGTTCACACCGGTTCTATAGAACCGGTAGTAAAACTGGCAGGAGGTTCCACCCACCGACCCCAACATAATCAAAATGCGTCTCCACATGCGCAGAAGAGTGCGCACACACGCCAGCAAAGCAAGTGCACGCGCACGACCCCGTTACAAACAGGTAGTAAAGGTAAGTAGAACCCACCCCTGGAAGGATACTACAAAATCTCCATTCCCAAGTAATAAACTACAGAGCGAAATGTTGATTGATTTTGTAAAAATTCTAAGAGAAAAGGGAAATAAATTTTTGATAAGATTTGGATATTAGTTGTGATCAAGAAGAGGTGAAATATAGATTTGGTGTAATGGGTCTTAAATTGAGAAATGTATATGAAATATTGATCGTTAAAATGATAGAGATTTAGAATGGTGTTTATAGTCTAGAATGTTGGGCGAAATAATTGAATGATAAATGTTTAGAATAAGATTTTTTTCCTTTCTTTTTTCTTTTCTTTTTTTAAAAAAAAAGATGTAATTGGATAAAAATGGGAACAAAATTGATTGTGGGAATCTTAATAATTGTACTTACTATATGACGGAACAAGCACCTGCTCTAAAAAGATGTATTTTATGTTTTGTGTTTTGAAAAATAAAAAAAAAAATTGGAAAAAAAAATCTCCATTCCCACCCACCCCCGTTGGGCGAAGGATATTGCAAAATCTCCATTCCCACCCTACTTTGGGGCCAGCCAAAGGAGGTATTTGCCAGTTCTCCGAACTACTCAAAATTTCCGCTACCGGTTCTCCAGAACCTGTCAGAACCTGCTGGATTTCACCCCTGGCACTCAGTATCTAAAAGGTTCGCCCTCACTGGTGTGGTATCTTCTGCTTGGGCGGAGGGTTGGACTAGATAACCTACAAGGTCCCTTCCAACTCTGTTAATCTGAGTAAGATAACCTTGTTACCAAACAAGGCAGGAGGAAGTCGAGCACCCACATTTCATCAGAATTCATCTCTCTTTTGAAACGGATTCAAAAGTAAATTCGCCTTCATTAAATTAAATGAAAGCCAGCGGGAACAAAAATGATATTTTTTTTCCTGCCCGTGCTATTTGAAACAGCTTTCCTAAGACTTTTATAAGAAAACCGCCTGCAATCTGTTTTGCGTCTTCTACTTCTTTTTGACTGAAAAGGGTCATTTAATTTCCATCCTGCACATCAAAGTCTTCAATTCCTTAATTGGAAATAGGCAGGTGAAGATCTAAATAACTTGATTTCCCAGTCCCTGGCAATTGCTAAAATGGAGGGGAACTTAATCTTCAGCAAGATTACTACATATTCACTAATAATAATTCTCTCCTCTGAAGCAGTTGGCTTTTAAGAGTTTCCATCGCTGGGACTAAATGCGCTATTTAGAAAGCCACAAATAATAGTGCACGTTCTTTCCCAGAGGGAATCTCATGGTGCTTATTTTGGGGGGGGGTTGTTTTGTTTTTGATGAGGGAAAATATTCTACAAGATTCTCTTTTTTTTGCAAAGCAGGAGAGAAAAGAAAAACAAATTGTATCTTGACTTTGTGACAGCAAAGATTTTAAAGAGAGAAGAACAGATTTGAGGGCTGGAAGGTAGAATCCTACGTCTTATGTCTTAGGGTTTTGCACCATTTTATCTTTACACTTACCAGCTAAAATTTGGCAGGACTTTTTTTGTTTGTTTGTTTCCGGTACAACTTCAGTTTATGCTGGGGGATATTATTGAATTTTTAAGCCAAGAATCTGAGAGCATAAAGTGAGGTTCCCCTTTGGCCCTGTTGAGTTCTCCTACTTATTCTATCCCCCAAACTCTCCTTTGCAAAAGAAGCTGTATTTTTTTCTCAACATCAGTAGTAGGGTGCTATCAGTTTGCTCCGATTTGCGCGAACGGGTAGCAGCAGTGGCGAGAGGCTCCGCCAACCCTCCTGGTCATCATCAAATACGCTCTGCGCATGTGCAGAGATGGCACACACGCGAGCGAACCGATAGCAAACATAACTGAAACCCACCATTTAGATAGATAGATAGATAGATAGATAGATAGATAGATAGATAGATAGATAGTGTTTTTCTATCGAAACACCTAGTCTACCCCAGCATGTGGGAGGGAGACAAACCATTTTATGCCAAATTTATATTTCGCTGATAAAGAAGTCTCCCTTTATTTCTTTATCAGCGAAATATAAATTATATATATGTATGTATGTATGTATGTATGTATGTATTTTTCTTCAAACCAGGTATTTTCCTACGTAAACCAAGTTTCTCAAATTGCAGCCATAGCTCAGTGAAATCACATCCACTCTCCTAGGCTTCTTCAGACAACAAGCATACATTTTGCTGCCTATTGGGAGACTAATATAGATTTATTTCGGACTGATTGGTCCTCATCAGTTAGCCACACCCTTACCATATGTTCCCTCCCCATCATGAAAATACAAATCCAACATTTTAGTATATCACAATTAATCATTTCTACTTTCTTCACATTATAAAATTAAAGAATTAAAAAAATTTCAACCATTACAATTTCCCTAATTAACTTAAAAATATTCTAGCTGTTATCCATTTCAATTGTTACAATTTAAACTTATTCATATTTCTTAAAATAAAAAAGAGGGGAAAAAAGAAAAACACAATACAAATATTCCAATTGTTATTCATTTCATTTTGCAATCATATAGTTTTCCATTTTTATACTACAATTCATATTTCAACATTACAATTTATTGTAATACTAGTTATCTCAATTGTTACAGTTTATTATTCATTTCATTTTTGCAATCATATGGTTTTCTCTTTCATTTCTTCTTCTCCCTTCCCATTTTTATTTTTACCTTTTTCTTTCCCCTTTTTTCCCTTTGTATTTTGAAATCTTGAGCTCTCCTCTTTTGCCTTAAATTTCATATTGTTTCCCATCTCTTTTCTCCTTTTCCTATTTCTCCAGTATTTATCCCACTGTTTATCTCAGTGTAATCATTCTGTGATTCACAAACCTGAACTCTTCTATTTTGCCCTGCATTTCTCTGACAAGCAAAGTCAATGGGGAGGCCTGTTTCATTTAACAAGCAGATTAGTCACTGAATCACTGCAATGATTCAGTTAACAGCTGTGGCAAGAAAGGTGGGACAAAACTCACTTAGCAAATGTCTTACTTAACAACAGAAATTTTGGGCTTAATTGTGGCTGTAATGTCAGGCATAAATGCTCTGCCCGTGCCAGGGATCAGCTATAGCGCAGTAGTGCAGGGGTTAACTCAGACTCCCACCTGGTCAGCTCCTCCCATAGACCCCTCCTTACCTGAATCCCCGCCCACAGGTATAAAAGGTGGGCACACTACTCCATGTTCCAGTTCCTGATGCATTCCAGTGATGATGTGATGAACCTACAAATAAAAGGAGATATATTTTATCTGATGACTCAAGTCTCTTTATTGGGCCTGATCCACCATTCCTTGTAACAAAATGGTAGCAGAGGATGGTTGGTAAGGCCCAAAGATCCCAAGCCACAAGACAAGGACCCATACCTACCTGCAGAATGGCGACACCTCCGAAGCAACGGGAAAGCAACCCATCGGACTCGCCAGGGAAGGCAGGAACCTCGACCACCCCCAAAGCCACCGCGACAGAGGAAAGGGGGGAGATCGAAAAAGGGAAAAGGGCCCACCACCACGATCAAGAGGAAGAGAAGCTGCGACTCGACGTCCTACAGCTGCTGAAAGAACGAGCCGGCGACAAGAACCTCCTTGCCGACCTGCGGAGCTTCATAATCGACCGCGAGGTGGCAAGGAGCGAAGAGGGCTCGGACTCCGAACTCGAGGAGCTGGACTCGGTGAGTGGATCGCCCAAAAGGGCACCCCCAACGGCCACCGAGCCCCGAAGCCCCGCTCCAAATTTGAAACGGCGGCCATCTTTGTCCACGTGCTCGGACAAGATGGCCGACCCCCAACCAATCAACATACAGAATTCAAAATGGCCGGCGCGCGAAAAATGCCGGACCATAAACAATGATGAAAGTGACCAGGGAGAGGGAACCGAATCCGACTCCGACCCCTGGTACACCCCCAGCGAGCGGCAAGTGGATAGGGCCATGAAGACCCTCGCTGCCGCCTTCGGCCCAGGCCTCAAAATCACCAAGGAGAGGCCGGAGAGGCCAAAACGGAAGGGAAGGCGAGGAGAGGGACAGCGGAGCACCCACCCGAGAGCCACCGACGCCCGCGATGATTCACCAGCCCACCTTCGCACCCCAGGGACACCGCGCCCCCGATCGCCCAGGCCGCGCACCCCGGACCGCATGGATTGGGGCAGCTACTTACAACCGTCGTCGGATCCTCAGCACCGCCGAGATCTTCATTCCGGAGCTGCAGCTGCTGAACGACGCCTTCCGGAGCACACCTGGACCCCCAAGGCCGAGGCCGAGGCCTACCCGACCGGCAGAGGCCTCTACAGCGGAGCCGCGACGAACAGGTCCTTCCTCGGCGACGGCGGAGCTGAAATGGACTTCGCGCATGCGCTCTTCCGCCTAGAGGAAGAAAAAAGAAAAAAATTACAAAGCGGGACTTTTAAACTACCGGCAAGCGTTCCCATGCCCTACTGCTGCTATAGAGACATAAGGAACCATGGACAGCAGCCAGCAGTAAGTAATTTTACCACTAGTGCTGGGAACTTACCTGTTGACTTTCCCAAGTTGAGGATGGATGGGGGCAATATCCTAGAGTGGTCACAGCAGCTCCAGGTGGTGTTTCTGAAAGAAAACATGTCTCATTTTATTAATGACCCCCCTGAGAAACCATGGACTTTAGAGCTGGATTGCATGCACCATAAGGCATTCTACCTTTTAATTGCCAGTATTTCCCCCACAATTTACCACTGTATTGGCCATAACCTCACAGTATCCGAAATTATAGGGAAAATGTTTGGATTGTTTTATAGTGAGAGTGTGTCCACCACCACACAAATTTCCAAGGACTTCTTTTCCGCCAGACTTAAGCCAGGGACCCCCATGAGTGAGCACCTAGTGTCCTTAAGCGGTACCAGGGCAGAGCTACACCTTAGGGGAGAAGTTATTTCCGACCAAATAATGAAGAGTGTGATAATCAACTCTTTAGACCACTCATGGAATAACTTCCTGACACAATTAGACACCGTTAGCCTAGGGATGCTGTCTGTGGAGAGGCTATCAAACAGGCTTATCGCAGAAGACAATCTGAGGAGGAGCCGCCCCGGCCCTCCCAGAGAACACAAGAGTGAGAAGAGAGTAGTCTTCCAAGAGAAGCAACACAACACACCCGAGTGCTACATCTGCGGGTCAAAGGGACACATCAAAAGAGACTGCCCCAAGAACTATAGGGAAAGAGGCAGGCCAGAGCATAAGTACAGACAAACAGAAAGGCACACATCCGATGAAAGGTATAGGCGTAGAGACTCACCCATCCCCAGGGATAGGAAGGGAAACAGGGACAGCTCACGCGACAGCAGGACAGGGTCCCTATATGGGATAGGGGAGCACACACACACCACACACCAGGACAAAGACACCAGCTCTTGGCTCCTAGACTCGGGGGCTTCCAACCACACCACATACAATCAGAAACTACTCTCATCATTCAAGAGAGAGGATTTTTCTATCAAAGTTGCTGATCAAAACCAGGTCAGAGTAACAGGCAAAGGGACAATCACATTACCAGGCGTAGGGAAAATAGAGGGGGTACTACTAGTCCCGGAAATACCCCACAACATCCTGGCCGCAGTAAAGCTCAGCAGGGAATCAGGGGTTGAGATGATATTCACAAAAGGCAATGTGAAGGTTAGCAAGAACAGGAAGGACATAGGGAGAGTAACCATTAACCAAGGGTTACCCTACATAACTTTCTATGAGGATTACGCCCACAGCATAAACACCAGTTCAGAGAACACAGAAGACACTGACCAAAGCAAGACTGAAGGTGAACAGATAGGCGGGAGAGAGGTAGATAACGATGATAACACAACACCAGAAACACAGCACAACAAACACACCCAAAAGAGACCCTCAATAGGCAAACCAATGCATGACAACTGTGCCCACCTGCTGCATCGCAAGCTTGGACACGCCAGTTTTCCCGTGATACAAAAAATGGCAAATTGTACCGAGGGTGCCATAATAAAAAACTGTGAAAACTATCTCGAGTGCTCGGTGTGCAAGTGTTCAAAACTGAAAGTAAAACCCAGACCCAAGAAGTCGTTACGCGCCGCCAAACAAATATTCGACTTAGTACACATGGACCTGGTAGGGCCCCTAAGGCCATCCATAAATTACAAAAAAAGGTACTTCCTCACCATAGTGGATGACCATAGTCGATATGGCTTCGTCTACACCTTAAGAAAAAAGGATGAAGCCTTCCAAAAATTCAAAGAGTTTTATAAAAGGGTAGAAACCCAAAACAACAAACAGATCAAACAGATCATGACCGACAGAGGGTCTGAGTTTTTATCTAAGGACTTCTCACATTGGCTCAGGTCCAAAGGCGTGATTCACTTTACGTCGTCCCCTTTTTCCGCCTTTCAGAACGGGGTCGCAGAACGATGGAACTCCACGCTGCAAACGATGGTCAGGTGCGCCCTAGAGGACGCGGGCATTGGCCAACACTTCTGGTCTGAAGCCCTGGTCTACTCTAACTATACATTAAATAGAACATGGTCCAGTGTGATAAACAAAACGCCCTACGAGGTCATGTATAACAAGAAGCCACAGATAGCACACCTACATGTGTTCGGTGTAACGGCTGACGTCCACATACCCAAGCAGTTACGCAGGAAAGGGGATAAGGTGTCCAGAAGGCTCAGGTTTATGGGATACGAGCCAGGAACCAAGGGCTTCAGGTTTGTGGACAGTAATAATAGGTTCGTGATCTCTAGAACAGCGGCAATCCATCTAGCAAACCCAAAACAAAAACGAGACAGCAAATAGACAGGAAGGGAGCAGGCCCAAACCCGACCTCCAAGGCATCAAGGTTGAGGGATGGAAAGAGAATCATCCCAAGATAAGTGTCGAATCACTGACTCAAAGAGAGGCCAGATATCTGCATGACACTGAGCAGGCAGCAACCAGGCCTGTCAGGTCAACCAGAAACCAGCTGCCAAAAAGGTTGAATGATTACGTGATGCACGTGCACACAAACCACATTACGCCAAACTCCTACGAAGAGGTACTGAGACTACCCCAGGGGGAGAGGGCAAAGTGGGAGTTAGCCATGGCCAAAGAACTGGACAGCCTGAGGAAGCTGGAGGTATACACCCCCACCAAAGTCCCAGAGGGCAAGAACACAATAGGCACCCGGTGGATATTCAAAGTCAAGAACTTAGAGGGGGGCCAAAGCCTATACAAGGCAAGATTAGTTGCTCAGGGGTTTGCTCAAAGGTTTCCGGAGGACTACACAGACACCTATTCGCCCACCGTAAGAACAGAGAGCGTCAAAAGTGCCTTGGTCATTGCATCCTTACTAGGGCTGGAGGTGTACCAGTTCGACGTGCAGACCACCTACCTGCACGCCAAACTAGACAAAGAGATATACATCAGAGCCCCCCACAGCAAAGAAACCAACAGAGGGGACACCTGGTTACTTCATAAGAGCCTGTATGGACTAAAACAATCAGGCAAACGATGGTACGAATGCCTGGTAGAGGCCCTGAAGTCTATGGGATTCACGGCGACCATAGCTGACAACTGTTTCTTCACCAGGAAAGAGGGGGACTCGCCAGAATACATCCTAGTTTACGTGGATGACATTCTATACATCAGCAAACACGAAGCCAACCGCAACACCTTCGCCAGCAGGCTGAGCGAGCATTTCACCCTAAAGTACCTTGGGAGGATAAACCGATACCTGGGGGTACAAGTCAACCAGACGCCAAAAGGTTTCCAACTGTCACAGAAAGAGAAAATAGAAGAGTTACTCCATAAGTGCAACATGGCAGGCGCCAAAGGATGTGATTCACCCATGCAGGCGGACTTCCTAAAAAACATGCATGATGAATCACCCGAATTTGGAGATAACACGCTGTACAGGTCAATCATAGGCTCCCTCCTGTATATCGCTAACTGGACAAGACCGGACATTGCTCTATCCGTTAATTTACTATCCAGGCACGTGAGCAAACCCACCACATACCACTGGGATGCAGTGAAAAGGGTGCTAAGATACCTGAAACAGAGTGCCAATGCATGCTTAACCCTAGAGCCTGAGAAATCCGAAGAACCCATCCTCTCATGCTACGCTGATGCTGACTGGGCCGGAGACGCCAAAGGCCGCAAAAGCACATCTGGGTACATATTCTACTTAAATAACTGTCCGGTGCATTGGTACACAGGCAAACAAATCTTGGTGGCAACCTCGACTACTGAAGCTGAATATATATGCCTTTCCAAAGCCGCCAACAATCTCATCTGGTTCGACGACCTACTCGCCAGCGTGTGGAGAGAACCAGCTTACCCAATAAATATCTACGAAGATAACAAAGCCGCCATAGAGATATCCATGTCCGACGCTGTAGGGCAAAGGTCAAGGCACATAGACATAAAGTACAAGCACGTTAGACAGCTCTCCAGAATTGGTTTCATAAAGGCCATACACTGCGACACAGAAGAACAGACCGCAGACATACTCACAAAACCACTGCAGGGCAAGCAACACTCACACTTGGTTTCTAAGCTCAAGATCCACCCCAGGGTACCAACCAGTCAGTCAGGCCTACAGACACGGGTCAGGCATTTAGAGGGGGATTTGTCAGGCATAAATGCTCTGCCCGTGCCAGGGATCAGCTATAGCGCAGTAGTGCAGGGGTTAACTCAGACTCCCACCTGGTCAGCTCCTCCCATAGACCCCTCCTTACCTGAATCCCCGCCCACAGGTATAAAAGGTGGGCACACTACTCCATGTTCCAGTTCCTGATGCATTCCAGTGATGATGTGATGAACCTACAAATAAAAGGAGATATATTTTATCTGATGACTCAAGTCTCTTTATTGGGCCTGATCCACCATTCCTTGTAACATGTAAGTCGAGGGCTACTTGTATAGATCCTTTGGGAACAGCTGGTAAGCATTGTGGTGCTGTGGTTAATAAACTGGAGACAGAATAGAGGAGAGGAGAGGAGAGGAGAAGAGAGGAGAGAAGAGGAGAGGGGAAGGGAAGGGGAGGGGAGGGGAGGGGAGAGGAGAGGAGAGGAGAGGAGAAGAGAAGAGAGAAGAGAAGAGAAGAGAAGAGAAGAGAAGAGAAGAGAAGAGAAGAGAAGAGAAGAGAAGAGAAGAGAAGAGAAGAGAAGAGAAGAGAAGAGGGGAAGGGAAGGGAAGGGAAAGGAATTAGAATTAGAATTAGAATTAGAATTAGAATTAGAATTCTTTATTGGCCAAGTGTGATTGGACACACAAGGAATTTGTCTTTGGTGCATAAGCACTCATTGTACATAAAAGCTATAAGTGATAAATCGTGATCATATTCATCATAAAAACACATTCATCATAAATCATAAGATACAACACTTAGAATCAACATAAATTGTACTAGGAAACTAAATAAAACAATATAAATCGGAAAGATCCAAGCAACAAATTTGTAGTCCTAAATAGAAAAGGAGATAGGTAATAGGAAGGATGAGAAGAATAATAGTATAGTATAGTTTATTGAATAGCCCGAAGGCCTTTTCAAACAAAACAGAAAAGAAAAAGGGAAAAAGATAAAACAGTTACAAAAATAGCAATCTAAAAATATATGATAGATGACATTAAAATTTTACAATATCAAATTTCAATACCTAAGTTGCCAAGACTAGATAACCCAAATAGGATAGCTCCTCTCTAACTGAGCTCATCTTCCTTACAATCGATAAAATGTTTTTTGATATAACTGGCTCGTATTGCCATCATTCTTTTAAGGTATCGAGTGATCGCTCTTACCAGGGGAGGAGAGTCAGCCCTCAACAGAAATGCTAATTTTTGGCTTATATTCCAGTGGGGAAATTTATTTATAATTGGGGACAGATATTGTTTTCTTACTTCTTGATAGAGACCACATTCGAATATTATATGCGCCGTGTCCTCCACGACGTTTACCCCACATATGCATATTCTTTTGTCATACGGGATTTTCCGATAGCAGCCGAATCTAATGTTGGTATCTAGAAGTTCGAATCTAAACTTAACAAATAACTGTCTCTCCACTGATGGCATTTCTAAATGTAAATACTTTTCCAGAGTGAAAGTTGTTTTAACTGCTGTCAGCAGTTTAAGGGAATGATTAGTTGAAAGGGTTGCCATGTCCATTTGCCCATGTATATCTTTAATCCATTGTTTAACTTGGTTCAGTGTGTCACACAATGGGAACCCTACGCCATATCGGTTCAATATTTCTGACAGCCGGGTTAGCCAGGAATACCTTTGAGGATTTGAAATCTGCTGTTCCTCTAGACATATTTTAGGGAGTCTGCTGGCATCCATCTGGGTCATTTTTAGCCAGTAGGCTAAAGAAGAATAATATTAATACAGTCTTACTAAATAGTTTGACAGTGTTGAGGGAATTAGTTGTTTAGCAGAGTGAAAGGTTCACATTGATAAAAGAAATATTGAAAAAAATCTGAGGCTTCATCCTTATTTCTTGGTCTCATCCCTATTTCTTATTCCTGCAGCTTAATTCCCATCTAACACTTCTGTCCCTGCCTATCAGGCACAATTCAAAAACTAGAATCACAAACTGTAAACTCTCTCAGGTAAGGGAAGCTGGCAGCTTTACTCCAGCTGTATTCATATCTCAGGTGCATCCACGCAATATATATTATGCTTGGTTAGCTTTCTCTGTGATAGTGTGAGTGTAGCCTGTTGGAGGACTTATTTATGCTACCCTGGCAATTTCAGTAACGAGGAAAAAGCATATTTAGTTATAATATTCAGTTATAATTTCCTGTTGAGTCCTTATCTAGGCCACAGTAGTCAAAGTTTTATTTGTTTGTAGACGCTGGGACTATTTTGCCTCATTGCAGCAAACAGCAAATAGCCTGCTTTATTTTCATTTTCGTTTTCAGCATAGCTTGATTAGCACAAGAAAAAAAAATCTGCTCCCAGCAATTTACCTCGTTGCAGCAAGCAGCAATGGCCCCCAAAACAGCTGAGGGTCGGGAGGCTGATCCAAAGGACAAATAACTTGTGCTAATTAGGCTGTGCTGAAGCTGAAATGGGCTGTTTCTTCTTGCTGCTTGCTGCAAGGAGGTAAACTGCTGGGAGGCAGAGACCAAAGGGTGGGGGCCAGTGTGTGGACGGGGCTACATTTGGTGTATAAGACACACCTAATTTTTCACCCCCTTTTTACAGTAGTTTCTACCTGCTGACTGGCTTCTTTAAATAGTCCTGCTTATGACTGAGAGTAATATGTCTGCAAGACCCATCCTAATACTGCCATTCTGTAGTCTGAAAAATTGAATAATCTGAGTTCTGATAGGCTTGTGACTTACATTGCTCAGTTAATTCTTGGAAACAAAGTAGTTTACAGAGCCGAAAGTTGAATTTTTAAAAATTAGTTCCAGAGGGCAACAACCATATCTTAAAGATCCTTCTTTAAGTAGAGTAGAGTCAGTGGTGGGATTCAGCCAGTTTGCACCACTTCGGGAGAACCGGTTGTTAACTTTCTGAGCAGTTTGGCAAACTGGTTGTTGGAAGAAATCATTAGGGCAGAGATCTGGTTGTTAAATTACTTGAATCCCACCACTCAGTAGAGTAGAGTAGAGTAGAGTACAGTAGAGTAGAGTAGAGTAGAGTTGAATTGAATTGAATTGAATTGGAAGGGTCCTTGGAGGTCTTCTAGTCTAACCCCCTGTTCAAGCAGGAGAACCTATATGCCATTTCAGATAAGTGGCTGTGTAGTTTCTTCTTAAAAACCTCCAGTGATGGAGCGCCCATGATTTCTGGTGGCAAGCTGTTCCACTGGTTAATTGTCCTCCCTGTTAGGAAGTTTCTCCTTAATTCCAAGTTGCTTCTCTCCTTGACTAGTTTCCATCCGTTGTTTCTTGTCTTGCCTTCAGGTGGTTTGGAGAATAATTTGACTCCCCTCTTCTTTGGGGCCGCCCCTCAAATACTGGAAGACTGCTATCATGTCACCCCTAATTCTTCTTTTCTTTAGACTAGCCAAACCCAAATCCTGCAGCCGTTCTTTGTAAGGTTTTAGTCTCCAGGCCTTTGATCATCTTAATTGCTCTTCTCTGAACGTTTTTCCAAAGTCTCAACATCTTTTTTGTAATATGGTGACCAAAATTGGTTGCCGTATTCCAGGTGGGGTCTTACTAGGGTTTTATAAAAATGGAATTACTTCAGCAGGGATCTTTTAACAAAACAAACAAACACACAGTCCTACAATATCACATTTCTTGATACCAGCAGCATAAGCAAACAGGCAATAAGTGGAAAAGAGCTTCTAAATCATTTGAATCATCACTTGGTATTGAATCTCTGTGTTTTTACTGTCTGCACCGAGATTCCTCTTTTACATATTGCCACTTTCTCAACAGACAAAATGTAAACGCTTTGATGACTCATTATCATAAAAAAAAAATGTCTGTTATCCAATTGCCAAGTGCCTGTAGATCCAACAGCGGGGATGGATTTTCTGATTTTCCTCAGTTTATCCCCCAACATTTTCAAATTAATTTAGCACATTAGATTGCCTACCGTTTTTTCAGAGTTCACAGGAAAATTTGTACATTTTCTGGATGTATGTCTCTCAGCGTTGTGCATTGTTGTGCAAACTTTTCCTCGTTGAAAAGTCTCCCTTTTTTTTTAATTTAAAGAACTACATCACACAATTTGGAAAGTTCCAGATAATCTGCTTCAAAAGAGAAGATTTTAATTAGAAAAAATTTCCCCAAGGGTTCCAGCTGTTTAGCTATGCAGTTTAGCCAAACTGCAACAGGAGATAGAGGGCACTTGAGTGAAGGATTTTTAAGGACAGGATTCCCGAGGGAATCCCCCACAATGGCCTGTTATTGTACACAATGATTTTTTTTGAGTTGAAATCCTTTCAGTTCTGTTTTCTAATGCAGGTATGGGGAAATCTGTAATCTTGGGAAATTGATGAATGACAGCGCCCCTGTATTTCAACAACACACGGAGAAAACAACATCTCACCCTGATTTAGTGATTTCTAGAACCAGGCGCAGTTAGGATGGAGGGAACAATAGTTCTTTATTAATCTTATTCTTTCATAAAATCATAGGGCTGAAAAGAAGCTGGAAATCTTCTAATCCAACCCATTTCAGGGTTCGAGCCTCGAGCCAAGCTTCAAAAGAAATCCAGTTATTTATTAGGAGCTTCATGTCGGCAGGTTCCCAAGTGAAGCCAACTCTGACCCCACATAATTTACACCCCAATCATGACCCGGTTTCCCCCCCCCCTCCCCCACCCTCAGGGTGTGTCATTAATCACATTCACCAACGGAGCAATTTCCCAATTGTAGAGATCACTCCCCTCCCGCCACTGTGGGTAACCCTGGGAGACAGCCTTGAGAGAGATAAGTCTGGAATGTGCTCCTGTCTTTGGCTGCCGTGCTGTTTCCCCTTTGCCTATGGCAACTCGAGAGCAGGCCAGGGATGCTTTGCGAGTTGACAACCCACTGCTCAAAACAGGAGTCGCTGCTACCAGTTCGCCTGAACCGGTGCAAACTGGCTGAATCCCACCTCTGGTGTAAGGTCTCCTGCTTGGGCGGCGGGTTGGACTAGATGACCTACAGTACAAGGTCCCTTCCAACTCTGTTAATCTGTTATTTATTGATCTGATGGTCCACCAGGACACCTAGATCTCTCTCACAGGGGAATGGGTGTCACAGCTAGGAGCCCCCTCGTCACCGCCAAGCTGTCTCGGCCACCTCACTGCCACAAGGTCATTGCAGGACAACTCAACATGAGTATCCCAAAGGTGCTTTTTCAAGGAGGCTACTGGACTTTCCTGTTTTTTCTTTTGTTGGAAAAAATGTCCTTCTGGGTTCAGTTCCAAGTGGGGAGAAAGACCCTGAAAACACGGTGGCTGCTTGGAAAGATGGTTTAATGGTGGACAGGATCACATGCCTTGAAGATCTTGGGTGAAGAGGGAAAAAAAGGGACGAGATGCTGAGAGATCCTGAGTTTTATACCCTCTCTGGGCTTTTGAATTTGAGCTTGTATTCTGATTGGTTGTCAGACTCCCATGGGGCCATGAAGAGGTAACTTTGTAGGTTGTCTGTGTCCCAGGCTTGGTTGACTTTTGCTGGGTGATGATGTAATGAAAGGTCTTTTGGATTCCTACTATGGCTTTTCCACAAGGAGGTAGATCTTTGTTATGTAGAATAGACTGGCCCAGGCCTTCATGGCCCATTGACAAAGGTGTGGGGGATTGAGTTTCTGCCTCCCTTTTAGGGGAAATATTCTGCCCTTTTAATATTTTCTAAAATATCTCATTTTCCTAGGGTGCTAACTTCCTACACTTTAGGAGCTAACTTCCTACACTTTGAAGACATTTTGCTTCTCATCCAAGAAGCTTCTTCAGATCTGACAGGATTAGAAAGGAGGCCATTTTGAGGAGACTTATTTACCAGAGAGCATTCCGATGTGCTTTCTGCCTCTCTTGACTGCTAAACCACAAGTATGTGGGAGGCGACAACGATAGGCTTTCAAAAGTGGGCGAAAAAGCATAGCTAATCCTTCTTAAACCCCATTGGATTAATTATATTCAGAGAAGAGATTAGAGTTGATCAGGAGCTAAGTGGATTGAAGTGGATCACAAGATTTCGTGTTGTGCTTTTGTAAAAAAGGGAAATTTGACAATCCGGAAAAGGAACTAGAGCAAACAATAGCTAATTGAAAAACCATGATCAGCATGGTTCCAGCTATAAAAGCAGGAGAGGGGTGTGTGTGTTTTTTTTAAGCAGCTGCTTCTTTGCAAACTGCTGATAGGGCATCTTCAAAGCACCCAACTTTTCGGTTCATCTCCAACATGAAAGATCCCAGAACGAGGGAAACTCAAAATAGCTTTGGAACAGATACAATTTTGTACCTAGCACCTGCTGAGAACCAGCAGATGGAGATTGGAAATTCATATTCCTTCTGCGTTTACAGAGATAACAAAAAAAGGGGGGGCAGCCATGCATTTAAAGGTGATTTGTTCCATCATGCTATGATGGTTCTGAGCCTGTCTGTCAACAATCATCTTTTTTTTTTTTTGTGGCGGGGGGCTTTCAGTTCTGGCTTTTTTAAAAAAAAATTCCAGCAACTTTAGTGAGGCTGGAGCAATGAAAGGAATACCAAGCGCTTCCAAGAACGGAGAAAAAATTCTGGGCGAGTAGTTGGAAACCAAATTTGGGTGGAGAAGTAGTGGGCGTTGACTTCAATCTGTTTCCCCCAAAAATTAGTCTTTTCCACATCGAATTCTCCAGAGGCAAATGCAGGATTTTCAGGCTGGTCAAGAGAAAGAGAAAATGATTTCCATATGAATATGATATGAAGGTGGTACTTTATATATTTTTAGTCTCCAGCAGTGGTAGGATCTTGCCGGTTTAAAAACAGGTTTGGTGATCACGCACGTGTGCGCAGTTTTACGAAAACTTACCTTCCGTGTTACTGCTGGGGAGTAACACAGCTGAGGTGTGGCAATCCGCTCTGCCGCTGTTGTGACCCAGGCCCACGTAGTTAATATTAAATGCAAAACAGTTCCAACAAACAAACAGATTTTATTAAAACAGCTGAGAATTAACACGTTCTCAGCGTATTCCAAATTAAATGAAAGCAAAGACCTCAAAACACCAGTCTTTAGTTTATCTCTGACCTTGGGATAATTAGGCAAACTGCCAAAGGCTTCTCTTGGCAACAGTTCAGGAACAGAAGAAATAACTACAGCCAAACACAAAGCAATTCTCTCAACGGTTGTTTTCCGGCAAAGAGGCCAAGAGCCGTTGCTGGTCTTTTAAGCCTTATGGGAGGGGCCAATCATCTCTTGGCCTTACTCCCGAGTCGTCCTTTTTGCTTCAGCTGCTCTTGCCTTCTGGCAGCTCTTCTCATATGTGCACTAGGAACAGGCTCCTCCTGTTCCTCTGCCTCTCCACTGTCAGCCTCTGGAGGCTCCGGAGTCCGCACCTCACTCCCAGATGGCCCCATCTCTGCCTCCGATGCAGAGCCCTCATCCGGGCCTTCCCCAGCCTCCAGGACTGGCCCATGTTCTTCCTCAGCCTCATTGCTGTCCGATTCCGCTGCCAGCTCTGCAGGCTGCTGGCGGACCACAACAGCCGCACAAATCAGCTGAGAAGATATAGGTCAGTAAAGCACAGGAGCGGGCAGGTGGGCCCACCTGATCATTGGAGTTACCGGTTCTCCCGAACCAGTCCGAACTGGTAGAATCCAGGCCTTTAATCATCCTAGTTGCTCTTCTCTGCACTTTTTCCAAAGTCTCAACATCTTTTTTGTAATGTGGTGACCAAAATTGGATGCAGTATTCTAGGTGTGGTCTTACTAATACCAAGGATTGTATTAGCTTTTTGGGCTGCTACCACACACTGATGGCTCATATTTAAGTGATCGTCCACTAGGACTCCAAGGTCCCTCTTAAATAGAAATTAAATTTCTATTTAATTAATCCAAACGATTAATTAAATAGAAGGATAAGCAAGAAAATGGCTTCTCTAAAAGCAAATCCTGTCTAACAAGGACCTGGTACGTATCTCTTCCCTAAACTCCATTCCGTTCAGTTCGCCACCCCAATAATGAGGCTATAGCATTGATTAACTGTATTTGTTCTCCCCATCTACATCTTGCTCCCATTTCCAACTTTACTCATGTGCATTTTTTCCACACATATCCTAAAAATATTTGGGCCCATTCAAGGAACGTAGAGTTCTATTCAAATGTCATTTTTCTCTTTATTGTCGGATTAGGTTTGAACTTTCAGTCCTATTGTCGGGATTCCAAGTAATGCACCTATAGAAAATAGAACTCTGAGGCATGCAAATTCCTCACAGAACAGTTTTATTGGACACATCATGTTGGCACGACTGGTGAAATCCAACTCTAAAAGTTCCCACGGCTTTCACCTAATGAAAAGTAAAAGTTTCCCCTTCTCTCCAAATCACTGGTCACGCTGTCCAATCCAGGTGCTAGCTGGTTGCTTGGTTACTTGACTCCTCCTCCTGTGAGAAGGTCCTTGGTTCCCACAGGAAAACTTTTATTGTTTTGGCTACCAAACCCCATCTAACTATCTCCCCCCCTCTCTCTGTTGTGTGGCAACTCTAAAGGCTCCAAGATGACCACAGCCATGTTCACTTCAGGGTTATTTATTTATTTATTTATTTATTTATTTATTTATTTATTTATTTATTTATTATATTTCTATACCGCCTTTCTCCCGTAGGACTCAAGGCGGTGTACAGTCAAGAAAAATATAGACACACAAAAATCATAAAATTGCTAATTAAAATTGTTACTTAGTTTGGTCAATTAAATAAAACCCAGAATTAGATAACATTTAAAAAATCATTCGCATGTTTGTATGTTTAGCCCTGCCTGTTGGAACATCAGGGTCTTGAGGGCACGGCGGAAAGCACGGAGATCAGGGATATTCCGTATCTCCGGGGGCAGTTCATTCCAAAGGGTTGGAGCCCCCACAGAGAAGACCCTCCCCCTGGGAGTCGCCACTCGGCATAATTTGACTGACGGTACCCTGAGTAGTCCCTCCCTGTGAGAACAAACTGGTCGGTGGGAGGCTATTGGTGGCAAAAGACGGTCTCGTAGGTACCCAGGTCCTAAGCCATGGAGTGCTTTAAAGGTGATGACTAACATTACCTTATCACCTTCAGCAGTTGTATAAAAACAGTCATAGGACGACAGTATCACAGGATAGTCTGCAATCACACACACACACACACACACACACACACTGTCCAATCAACAATTGTGGCTGCTTCTTTATCACAAGCCACACAAAAACAACCCCAATGGGTTTTTTAGCAGCATTTTCCATAGGCTTCTATGTAGGAAGGGGGAGAGAAGTACACAATGGATACTTAGTAGTGGTGAAATCCAATTTTTTTTACTACCGGTTCTGTGGGCGTGGCTTGGTGGGCATGGCAGGGGAAGGATACCGCAAAATCCCCATTCCCACCCCACTCTGGGATCAGCCAGAAGTGATATTTGCTGGTTCTCCGAACTACTCAAAATTTCCACTACCGGTTCTCCAGAACCTGTCAGAACCTGCTGGATTTCATCCCTGATATTTAGCCACCTTCACAGTTTCCACTGGATGTACTTGTGGGGGGAAAAGGGAAGTGGTTTAAATCAACTCTAATTCAAATTTATCATTTGAGCCAGCAAATCTTTATTATTATTTATTATTTATTTATTTTATATGCCACCCTTCTCCGGAGACTCAGGGCGACTTACAATGCGTTAAGCAATAGCCTTCATACTTTTGTATATTTATACAAAGTCAGCTTATTGCCCCCACAAACTGGGTCCTCAATTTACCCACCTTAGAAAGGATGGAAGGCTGAGTCAACCTTGAGCCTGGTGAGAATTGAACTCGCAGTAATTGCAGGCAGCTGGATGTTAAATGCTGCCTTAGTAGGAGGCATTAGCCTCCTACGCCACTCAGGCTCCTGTAGCTGATACATCTGTAGCTGATTCAGGTATTCCATGCAACTGTAGGAAGTTAGCACCCACCCCTCTCCTAGGAAAATGAGATATTTTGGGAAATATTAAAAGGGCAGAATATTTCCCCTAAACGAGAGGCAGAAACTCAGTTTCCCTCCCCCCCACAAAGTGGCCCACCTTTGTCAATATGCCATGAAGGCCTGGGCCAGTCTATTCTACATAACAAAGATCTGCCTCCTTCAGGCAGAGCCATAGAAAAGCCAAAGCCCTTTCATTACATCATCACCCAGCAAGAGTCAACCAAGCCTGGGACACAGACAACCTACAAAGTTACCCCTGCATGGCCCCATTGGAATCTGACAACCAATCAGAATATAAGCTCAAATTCAAAAGCCCAAAGAGGGTATAAAACTCAGGCACTCTCAGCATCTCTGCCCTTTTTTCCCTCTTCACCCAAGATCTTCAAGGCATGTGGTCCTGTCCACATCTTTCCAAGCAGCCACCGTGTTTCCAGGGTCTTTCTCCCCACTTGGAACTGAACCCAGAAGGACATTTCTTCCAACACAACCGTGGGAAATTTTCCAGTCTGACTTGGATTTGAGCCAGGAAAGCATGTCAATATGGAATTTAGAATGCACATAATACTGCTGAATTGCTCAATGACATCCAAAGCTTTCTGAATCCGTTTTGGTTTATGATCTGCTGTCCTCTGAAGATATTATACAGAAATGCAAATCAAGTTGTCAGACTGAGAGTCCAATTGGAATAATTGCAGAGACCAACTACAGACCCCTTTCTAAATCTGCAGTGTCCCTAAATAACATTCAGCATGGGGGAATGTATCCACCCCATATTCTCCCTTCTCCCTTATTTCATGTCATTTTTTCTCTCCACAAAGGGTTTACAGCTATTTTCAAGCTGTGAGATTCACTTGGTTTTTCAGGAGGAAGAAGGAGCAAATGCTGAACAGATAATGAAGAACCAGAGCACAAAATGAATTTACTTCAATGCAATTATAATTCAGACTCCTTGCATATTTAGTAATTTCCTGCCTCTTGAAAATGCTTGTTAGACTACCTGTGTTTCAACGAAAATAAGACCCTGTCTTATATTTTTTTTAACCCCGAAATAAGTGCTTGGCCTTATTTTTGGGGAGGTCTTATTATTTTGGTCCTCCCCGGAAATATTTAAATGCATGAGCAACCGGTCCCCACCATTTCCTCTGGTTTCCTCCATAATAATAATAATAACTTTATTTTTTTTAATTAATTAATTTATTTAATTTGTATACCGCCCTTCTCCAACTGGACTCAGGGCGGTGAACAGCCACAGTAAAACACAACATATAAAATTTAAAAGCAGTTTAAAAAACATTAAATAATTTGGCCTTCAATTTAAAACAACCCAATTAAAACCAATTTCAAATTAAAACTGCAAAGATGGGATCAAGCCAGCCCGGCTAGATGAAATAGATGTGTTTTCAGAGCCCGACGAAAAGTCTGGAGGTCTGGTATCATGCGTATTTCTGGGGGTAGGTCGTTCCAGAGGGCAGGTGCCGCCACAGAGAAGGCTCTCCCCCTGGGGGTCGCCAGCCAACATTGTCTGGCCGACGGCACCCTGAGGAGGCCCTCTCTGTGCGAGCGAACTGGCCGGTGGGAGGCTATTGGTGGCAGAAGGCGGTCTCATAGATACCCCGGCCCTAAGCCATGGAGCGCTTTAAAGGTGGTCACCAACACCTTGAAGCGCACCCGGAAGACCACAGGAAGCCAATGCAGCTTGCGCAGGAGAGGTGTCACATGGGAGCGCCCCGTCGCTCCCATAATCCCCCGCGCGGCCGCATTCTGGACCGACTGGAGCCTCCGGGTGCACCCCAAAGGGAGCCCCATGTAGAGAGCATGTCATTGAGAGCATTGTAGAGAGTATTGTCATTGTACATGTATACACAGTATACCCATACAACGAAAATGGATGTTAAGTGAATTTCGTTGTATGGGTATACTGTGTATACATGTACAATGACAATAAAGTTATTATTATTATTATTATTATTATTATTATTATTATTATTATTATTATTATTATTATTATTATTATTATTATGGAGGAAACCAGAGGAAATGGCGGGGACCAGATGCTCATGCATTTAAATATTTTCAAGGAGGGTTTATTTTCAGGGGGGGGCTTATTTTAGTGCATGCACTCAAAAGCCCGATTGGGCTTATTATCAGGGGGTGTCTTATTTTAGGGGAAACAGGGTATCTTGGTTAATCCAAGATTTCAGGGGACTACATGCTCTATTTGGCTTCAAGGTGAAACCTGTACTCACCTAATTTAACAACCGGTTCGTCCCAGCACCAAAAATGTGAGCATGCATGCATCATAGTGCCAGGGTGGGAAAGCAGGCCCACCCTCAGGTCACAAGTACCGGTTCGCCCAAACTGGTATGAACCGGCTGAATCCCACTCCTGTCTGCACTTGTTTAAGATCTTGCACAGCAGGAAAAAAAAAATTGTAATCCCACCTCTGCAACATTTGGCGGTTCACTCCTTTCCCACAAAGTAACTAACAATTCATATATTTTTTCCGAGCTCACTTGAACTGCGGTGTAATGATTGTTGCTTTGCACGTCTGGAGACCTCTGAATTATGCATTTAATAGGAAGCGTGCACAGTTTGGAGACAAAATAAAATGAAGCAACAAATCATCAAATTAAGTTATTAAATTCAAAGTGAGGGAAGCGTCTTCTAGTAGCAGTGAGGGACCACTCCTTGCTGAAGAATCCAAGAAAGTTCCCTCAGCTGATGGTTTCTTTGAAAGCAAAGCTGAGGAATTTGAATTGTTGCTTTAATTCCTCTTTTAGCTGCTGTGACTTTCCATTAAATGGGGCAGGGGGGGTGTGGGGGTAGACTTCTCTCTAAAACAGATTTATGTTTCTTCGCTTTTTATTAAATCAGTAAAGAAAAATCTGAATCACAGAGCCCATTAAATAATTTATGATTGAGCCGGAGGGGAAAGCCAAAATAATAAAAAAAAAAAACACACACACAAAATACAGGCATTTTGAAGGAACACAACATAAGGGGTGTTTGGCAAGGTGGAATTGGCAGATAAACTGTGGATACATAAATTGACATCGTGGAAGGAAAAAAAATTATCAATTCTGTTCTGATTTTGGTAAGCTCTGTACAATGTTCCTCTTCACAGCCTTGGAAGAAAACACAAGTATTTAGACCCAAAGTGCCAAAGTGGAAGCTCACCAAAATAACTCATGTTGGCCCAAACATTGTTCTGAGATGCATGCAGAGGTGGTTCTCAGCCGGTTCGTGTGAACCGGTAGCGGTGATTACAAGAGGGCCCGTCCACCCACCCAGATGTAATGCCGTCCTATTTAGCTACGTTTTCAAGGCTGGGCACATGTGTAGAAGGCGCACACCAGTGGTGGGTTGTTCCCCAAGAGTAGTTCGGAGAACCAGTAATAACATAGGCTGGCCACACTCCCGAACCGGTCCCCGGCCCGGTCGCCACTCGCTTACCCTGCCCACCTCATCAGAGGCTTTTTTTTTTTACTTTTAAAAGCATTTTTTCTACAACCTCTTCTGCTGAAAAAATGCTTTTAAAAGTTTTTTAAAAAGCCTCTGATGATCGCGCGGCTCAGCTGGGATCGTCAGAGGCTTCTAAAAGCATTTTTTCCCTACAACCTCTTCGGCCGAAGAGGTTGTAGGGGGGAAAAAATGCCTTTAAAAGCCTCTGGTGATCCCAGCTGAGTTGCCTGATCGTCAGAGGCTTCTAAAAGCATTTTTTTCTGCAACCTCTTAAGGTTGTAGAAAAAATGCTTTTAAAAGTAAAAAAAAAAAACCTTGGCCACGCCCACCCAGTCACATTACCCACCACCACCAAGCCCCACCCACAAAATAAGCCACACCCACAGAACCGGTAGTAAAAAAAATTAGAACCCACCCCAGGCACACACATGCACAAAGCAAGCATGCGCACGCCAAGCGAACCAGTAGTAAGCATATGTGGAACCCACCGCTGGATGCATGCAATCCCAGCCTTGCTCCAAACTCCATTTCCCATCCCTGAAATAAATACTCTGTCTGTTTTCCATAAGATTTACAGAATTATAGAATAACAAAGTTGGAAGGTGGCAAGAAAGGCCATAAAATGGGGCAAAACTCGCTTAACAAATGTTTCACTTAGCAACAGACATTTTGGGCTCAACTGTGGTCAAAGGATACCTCTAGTTACTATCTCTCTAAGGGAAGGAGTGATAATTCTCACACTGAAGGGGATGATTGTCTGTAAATGGTATGTGGGAATGACCTTGGAAGACAAGAGTGGGGGAAAGAGATGCTGTATAGGGAGCGATCAGATTGAGGGCGGGGGAGCCTGAAGCTGTATAATGCAACACAAAGAAACTCAGTCAAGAACCTTTTGATTAGCTTAACAGAGTTGGAAGGTACCTTGGAGGTCATCTAGTCCAACCCCCTATCCAAGCAGGAGACCCTACACCATTTCTGACAAGTGGCAGTCCAGTCTTTTCTTAAAAGTCTCCAATGATGAAGGTCCCACAACTTCTGAAGGCAGCTTCTGTTGCATTGTTTGATTGTTCTCACTGTCAGGAAATTCCTCCTTATTTCTAGGTTGAATCTCTCCTTGTTCAGTTTCCATCCATTGTTCCTTGTCTGGCCTTCGGGTGCTTTGCAAAATAGCTTGACCCCCTCCTCTCTGTGGCAGCCCCCCAAATATTGGAAGACTGCTATCCTGTCTCTCCTGGTCCTTCTCTTCACTAGACCAGCCATGCCCGGTTCCTTCAACTGTTCATCGTATGTTTTAGCCTCCAGTCCCCTCATCATCCTGGTTGCTCTTCTCTGCCCTTTTTCTAGAGTCTCAACGTCTTTTTTATAGTGTGGTGACCAAAACTGGATGTAGGATTCTAGGTGTGGTCTTACTAAGGCTTTATAGACTGGTATTAATACCTCCCTTGATCTTGATTGTATCCCTCTCTTCATGTAACATAGGATTGCTTTGGCTTTTTTGGCTGCCGCCGCACACTGCTGGCTCATATTTAATTGATTGTCCACTATGACTCCAAGATCCCTCTCCCAGTCACTGCTATTAAGCCTGCCTTCACCTAATCCAAATGTGTACTTTTGGCTTTTCTTGCCTAAGTGTAAGACTTTCCTTTTCTCTACATTGAATTTCATTTTTTGTAGATTGTAGAGCCAATTGCTCCCTGAGGGGTGCTCCAAAGGTTTGTCCCCCTCTTTAGTGAAGTTGGGACAGGTTACACTTGTTGTGGAAATAGCCAGTAGTTTGTCAGAACCAGCTCCCACTGTTTCACGTTAAGGGTCACCAACCTGAGCCATTTGGGTATGTAATAAAAGTCCTGATCTGGTTTCAGAGGCCGTGAAGGACGCAGTGGGTGGAAAAAATAATTGTAAATTATGGCACCGAGATACCTGATGGACTGCCTAGTCTGGAGGGAAATGACCCATGCAGTTCATATTCCCTCCCCTTCCCATGAGTTCAGAAGAGGAGAGAATGGGACACGCTGCTTCTCTGCACAGGCCACCATTTGTGGAACCTCTCATCTCCAGAAGCAAATGGCAGCTTCCCAGACAATCTTGCCGAGAGCTCTGAACCAAGGTTTAATGGGGGAGGAAGAAAGGAGGAAATATGATGTTTAATGAAGGGTGAAAATAGTTTTTACATGTTATGTTTCCATGGCTTTTGCAATTCAGGAATATTTCTGTACTCAACTGCATAAAGGGGAGGGGAGGGCATGGAAGGGCATAGAAGAGAAGGGCATGGAAGGGAAGGGAAGGGATGGGAAGAAGAGAAGAGAAGAGAAGAGAAGAGAAGAGAAGAGAAGAGAAGAGAAGAGAAGAGAAGAGAAGAGAAGAGAAGAGAAGAGAAGAGAAGAGAATGGGGAAGGGAAAGGAAGGGAAGGGAAGGGAAGGGAAGGGAAGGAAAGGAAATAGAGAAGGGAAAGGAAAGGAAAGGAAAGGAAAGGAAAGGAAAGGAAAGGAAAGGAAAGGAAAGGAAAGGAAAGGAAAGGAAAGGAAAGGAAAGGAAAGGAAAGAAGGAAAGGGAAAGAGAAAGGAAAGGAAAGAAAGGGAAGGGAAGGGAAGGGAAGAAAGGGAAGAGAAGGGAAGGGAAGGAAAGGGAAGGGAAGGAAAGGAAACGAAAGGAAATAGAGAAGGGAAGGGAAAGGAAAGGAAAGGAAAGGAAAGGAAAGGAAAGGAAAGGAAAGGAAAGGAAAGGAAAGGAAAGGAAAGGAAAGGAAAGGAGTGAAATTGCAGTTCCTACATGCAAAACAAAACAGAACTTTCTCCTCCATCAAAGTGGCTAACTTTCCTATTTCTCCTTCTCTTTCCCAAAGTTACGGCACTTCTCCCTCCAGATTTGCCATCCAAAGAGGTGGGAGAGGACGGTTTGTAGGGGGGGTGGGGGGAGAGAGATTCCGAAAAACAGAGATGAGTGCCAAGTTGGGGCTGGTGCAATCCTTCCCCTCGCAGAAGCGATAATGAGAGCCAATGTTTAATAAATAGCAAACACTGCGTGCCATCCATTATTCATGGCCAAATATTACTAAAATATTCAATATAAACTGGCTTGTGAATATTTCATGCAATTATTCATTAATAAACATTTGTCAGCACCATGCTTGTGATGGGGACTTGGTGTAGGGCACAAAAGGGTATATGGAGCCAAGCGTCAGGGAAATAAAGACAGCGAGTAGCCCATAATTGCCAGAACTGGTCCCAAAACTGGAAACACAGGAACTTGAAGCCTGTCTGGACATCTAGCAAAAGTGCCCGTTGGAGAACACCTCCCTTGTTGTAAGCATCGGAGGTTGAAATTAAACGTTTTGTGAGTTTGAGAGAGTGACAGGTTGATCTCTTAGTCGGGCTCCCATCTTAACACCATCCAAATGGATTCAATCCAGGTTCCAAAAAAAAAAAAACACCCTTCCTCTATTTGTTTGGTTTTTTTCCTCCCATTCGTTTTGATTAAAGAGAATTGGCTTTTCAAATTTCATTCAGAGATGAAAGAGGGAAGTTAGGACATTTCTGTGGGTGGAACGGGGAGAGGAGGGAGTTCTGAGATGGCCGAAGTTGTGTAGATGGACGCCTTTGCCTTTTTTGTGGTACAGTTCTTTCTGGGGGGGGCTTTAGAAGATGCTTCTTTCCCCCCCCCCTGATTTATTCCAGACTGGGGAGCTTTTTCAGATTAGGAAATAGGAAGAACTAGAGAGCTGCAAAGGAGAAAGTGAGGGAAAGCAATAGAAGAAGCAGACTTTCCTCCATGGGCTGCAGTCAACAAAATCAATCAATCAGTATAGAGCTGGAAGGGATCTTGGAGGTTTTTAAGAAGAGACTGGACAGCCACTTGTCTCAAATGGTATAGAGCGGGAGTTGGCAACCTGTGGCTCCAGAGCTGCATGCGGCTCTTTGGGCCCTTTGCTGCGGCTCCCTGCCACCCTGTCGTGGCAGAGGGATGAAAGAGCCATCGTCGTGTCGCGGCAGTGGCATGGTCAGAGCCTGAGTGCAGGAGCGAAGCTAATTAGTGATGGCTAACTTTTTCCAGACCGAATGTCCAAAGTGTGCATGCATGTGTGCAAATGTGCGCGCATGCGCCCGAACCCCCAAAATGCAATGTGCATGCGGGCCCCCACACATGCCCACAAGGGGCCCTGTATGCACCCCACTACGTGCATGCATGCGCCCCGCCCCTGCGCATGCATGGCAGAGACCCAAAGACCAGCTGGCCGGCAGAAGGCGCACACACATGCGCAGCAGAGCTGAACTGGGGTGACGGCTCACGTGCCATCAGAGAGGGTGCTGCGTACCACCGCTGGCACACATGTCACAGGTTCGCCATCACGGGTATAGAGCAGGGGTGGGTTCTACTTATCTTTACTACCGGTTCGCATTGTGCCCATGTGCTCTTCTGCGCATGCCCAGATCGCCTATTATGACATCCGGGTCAGTGGGCGGAGCATCCCGCCGGTTTTACTACCGGTTCTTGTGAACCGATCTGAACCGGGGGCAAACCCCCACTGGTATAGAGTCTCCTGCTTGAGCAAGGGGTTGGACTGGAAGACCTCCAAGGTCCCTTCCAGCTCTATCCTGATTGATTGATCACAATGCATATGATTTATTCCCCAGCATGGCATTCTAGGAAATTCTATGTGTTATCCAGTTATCTTAATGTGGCCGTGGTTGTTCTAACTCATCATATCCTCGCAACCAGTGGTGAAATCTAAAATTTGTTAGTACCGGTTCTGTGGGCGTGGCTTGGTGGTGGTGGGGGGTAATGTGACTGGGTGGGCGTGGCCAATTTTTTTTTTTTTTTACTTTTAAAACCATTTTTTCTACAACCTCTTCGGCGAAGAGGTTGTAAAGAAATGCTTTCAAAAGGCTCTGACGATTCCAGCTGAGTTGCCTGATCGTCAGAGGCTTGTTTTTCTTTTAAATGCCTCTGACGATCAGGCAACTCCTCTTGGATCATCAGAGGCATTTAAAAGAAAAAAAGGGTTTTTTTCTTTCAAAAGCCTTTGATGATCCCAGCTGAGCCGCGTGATCATCAGAGGCTTTTTTTTTTTTTTACTTTTAAAAACATTTTTTTGGCCGAAGAGGTTGTAGAAAAAATGCTTTTAAAAGTTTAAAAAAAGCCTCTGATGATTGTGCGGCTCAGCTGGGCATGGGGGGGGCAGGGATTTTTGCTACCAGTTCTCCGAACCACCTGCCTCCATCGCTATCGGATCGGGCGATCCGGTCCAAACCGGGAGCATTTCACTCCTGCTTGCAACTGACCAGGGTGTATCAATAAACAGATTCCTTACAGCATGTACACACAGGGATTAAAAAAATCACACAAGGCAGATGCATTTTCTCACAGAACTTGATTATAATTCCTGGTGTCAACTGAGAGAAAGCAATGCAGAGACAACCAGGCATGGCATCATTCTGACCTCGGGCACTTCTTGTACAGTACTGAAAAAGAGGTAAAACACTATCCCCAAAGAAGGTATTGCTTTGCATGGGATTTGCACATGTGCCCTTCTTTATAAAGAAGTGTGGATGTAGAACCTACTGTATATTTAAATAGAATCCCAAAGATAAGTTAACACAAATGCTGATCCCAATAGAACTGGCATTTGAACAAGCTGCTAGGCTTGGTTAGGGTTAATCCAGATTAACCCAGGTAGGTTGCTTATGATATAGTCCCATGATGGCAAACCTATGGCACGCGTGCCACAGGTGGCACGCGTAGCCATATCAGTGGGCACACGAGCTCAGCTCTGGGGCGCATGCGTGTGCTGGCCAGCTGATTTTTGGGCCTTCTGGGCCCACCAGAAGTAGGGAAACGGGCTGTTTCCTGCCTCCGGAAGGCCTGGGGAGGGTGGGGAAGGCTGTTTTTGCCCTCCCCAGGCTCCTGGAGAGGCTCTGGAAACTGGGGAGAGCAAAAAACGGGCCTACCATGCCATTGCGTGCCAAAAGCCGGGGGAGCTCAGGGTGGTCACACGTGCATGGGCAGGGGACGGGGCGCATAGAATTATGAGTGTGAGCACGCAAATGCGCGACCCCCTCTCCCCGCGCTCCCCTGGCTTTTGGCATGCGATGGCAAAAAGGTTAGCTATCACTGATATAGTCTACTATCTAAACCAATTTAAGACATTACTTAGTAGCTAGGTTAAATATGTTGCTTGATTGCCACCACAGCATCTACACATAAAGGAAGACTAACTAGATGTTTTGCTCCTCCTACAGCTATGAAAGAGCCCCTGATATTTGAACTAGCTTGGACTGGATGATTCTCATCCCACCCCTCCAAGAGCAGATCATCTTCTTGCCAGCCACTATTTATACTAGTGGCATGAGAAGAATTACCCCACTCCACCCTAGCTTTAGCCCTGGTGGCTCAACAGACTGATAGCACTGTGATTAACACCAGCTGTCTGCAATTACTGTAAATTTGAATCTCCCCAGGCTCAAGGTTGACTCAGCCTTCCATCCTTTCTAAAGTAGGTAAATTGAGGACCCAGTTTGTGGGGGCAATAAGCTGACTTTGTATAAATATGCAAAAGTATGAAGGCTATTGCTTAACGCACTGTAAGCCGCCCCGAGTCTCCGGAGAAGGGCGGCATATAAATCAAATTTTAAAAAAAAAACTTAAGGGAAGCTGTACTTAAATTATGTGGACATAATATATTTGGACATCAGTAAGGCATTTGATAGAGTAGATCACAACCTATTTCTTGGTGAGATAGAAAGATGTGGGTTAGATAGTGTGGAATTGGGATCGTAGAAACACCCAGGAGCATAGAAGAGTTCAGAGGCAGATGCATAAATAAATGTCTTAAACGTATTTATTCATATGATAAATCATATTAACTATGTACAACAGAGATCAAGTCTCATGAGGAACAAACATGAAAAGAGAGAGATGGAGAGAGCATGGTGGAAAAGGTTGGAGGGGGTTTTATACTCAGGGTAAGCCCCTCCTTTCCATATAGGGGTGGAGACACTCTCTGCCTCCACTGGTGTCTATATGACACATGTGCCGATGGCTTGCAAATACTTGACAGATAATATCACAACCAGAACAATTCATAACTGTCACACCAACAGCACTCAATGTATAGCCTTCGATGGAACTACATCTACATGAAGGGAAGCAAGTACTGGGGTACTTCAAAGTTCTGTCTTAGGCCCAGTACTCTTCAAGATCTTATTAATGTCAGGGTTCCAAGTAACGCCCCCAGTGAAAGAAAACCCCCTGCCCAACATTCACATGTCCATCACATGGTCCAATCAATGCATTGTCCCAACTGGAGATGCTTCCCAGTCACACCCCTTCAGGTGCAGGGCAGAGTGGCCTTGACTCTCAGAGAAAGGAATGTTATTTTGACTATGTATCTCCCAGCTCCATACAATCCCTCCTCCCAGTTTCCCACAGCACTAAATGTGGTAAGAAATGTAAGGTTCTTACATTTAGGCAAAAAAACGAAACAAAAACAAATGCACAGATATACTGTAGATAGGTGGTTCCTGGCTCAATAACAGTAACTATGAGAGGAGAAATTTTCTGACAGTGAGAACAATCAACCCATGGAAGAGAAGTTGCCTTCAGAAGTTGTGGGAGCTTCATCACTGGAGGCTTTCAAGAAGAGACTGCCATCTGTCAGAAATGATATAGGATCTCCTGCTTGGGCAGGGGGTTGGACTAGATGACCTACAAGATCCCTTCCAGCTCTGTTAATCTGTAATCAAAGAACCAACCTAGAAATAAGGAGAAATTTCCTGACAGTCAGAACAATTAACAGTTTCTGTGTCAGCATTCTGATGCTGCCATAAAAAGGAGGAGACGAGGCTTGACTTTTCACTTACTTATTTTCTCTGTAGATAATATCCCCTAGGAGATGGGATGGGAGGGGGACATTCCTGTGGGGTGAGGTCAGAAGCTGGGGAGACTGACTTGGAAGATGGCCAATGAGAAGATGAGAATTGGGGAACGGAAAGGGAAGGGTTTGGGGGTCAGAGGGTTAGTATTGGCTACGACGAAGTTGAGGCCAGATCTGTCGTACTCAATAAATGGAATATTTCAGCAAAGATTAATTGTTTGGGAGTGCAATTTATTTGAGATGACATCGAAACCTGACATTCTGTAGGTGCTCCATCACTGGAGGTTTTTAAAGAAGAGATTAGACAGCCATTTGTCTGAACTGGTCTGAAGTCTCCTGCTTGATAGGGGGCTGGACTAGAAGACCTCCCCATTCTGTTATTCTGTTAAGATAAATCACGAGTCTGGCAGTAATTCTTCATGCTTTGTGAGCATGCAGTGTACCTACCATCGGAATTAATCCATTTAATCAGGGGACTCATCCAAGAAGAGACAGAGCACTCGTGAGCCCAAGATGCAGTTAACCTTTCGACTCTTCTTTTCAATCTGCATGTTCTCCAACTACTGTAGATCGAGATGTTCTAGCCCCATGAGCCTCCTGAGATCTGATTCCCCCCCCCAAGATTTTTTCCCCCACTACCTGCTCGATAGGCTTCATAAAATATGAAAACCTTTTATAAATGTTTCTGCATGCTGCACAGAAGCCACACAAACTGGAGCTGACTCAGCCCCGTCAATAGCTTCAACTTGCTTCTTTGTAGAGTTTTTGTCACCTGTAAAACTGGAAGCGAAAGAGGTCTCCTGTGGGCACAGCCTGTCTTCTCCCATAAATCCAAGCTTACAATTATTGTATGTTAGTCCTTCGGGTTCAAAGAAGACGTGTCATTCTGGAAAGGTCTTTGCGGTCACAATTTAGTTAGGGGTCCTCAAACTTTTTAAACAGGGTGTATTTGCACAAAATTGGAAGGTAGGAAAAAATCCCGTCAGAAGGTGAAGTAATAAAGAAGATTTTAGATTGTGCAGAAATGAACTGCCAACCTTTCACTCAACAAGCTCACCATTTGATCCACTGAGCCACCACGTCCCCTTTGATATCAGATATGTACCAATATGATATTTGCAATAAAGCTATTCAGATTTCACCACTGGAAAAAAAGGATTTTTCCGACCTAAGATAGAAGTGTCAATTTGTTCTGGAATTAGATGTTGCAGTTTGAAAAACAGTAGAAGACAAGGGGAGAAGAAATGCAGACGGGTTATTTACAATGAGCTCATTCTGACTTATAATACTACTTCCCGGATCTGAGCAGCCGTGCTGCTTGCTTTCCCCATGGCATCTTTTCTGGCCTGTCAAGGCGAAATGGCCTGATGAACTGCATCACAAGATGGAGCACATCACCTCTAGATCTTTACTTCAAACATTGACAGTGAATTATGTTATCGCCAGTGCTCACAGCGAAGAGCCAAGGCAAGGTCGCGCCTCCTTTACAACTTTACTAGTTGTAACAGCGTAAAAATACCTGCGGCTGTTTCGACGTTAGCAGTCTGAGAGGAAATTAACACAAATGTGGACTTTCTTTAAACAGAGTTGGAAGGGACCTTGTAGGTCATCTAGTCCAACTCCCCGCCTACGCAGGAGACCCTATACCAGTGATGGATAACCTTTTCTGGACTGAGTGCCCAAAGCACCTGTGCACCTGAACCCCCAAAATGCAGTATGCACATGGTCCCTGTGCATACGCCCTCTGCGCATGTGTGTGTGTCCCAGGGGTGAAATGCTCCTGGTTCGGACCGGATCGCCCGATCCGGTAGCGATGGCAGCGGGTGGTTCAGAGAACCGGTAGCAAAAATCCCTGCACCCCACCACCACCACCATGCCTAGCTGAGCCACACGATCATCAGAGGCTTTTTTTTTTTACTTTTAAAAGCATTTTTTCTATAACCTCTTCCAACGAAAAAATGCTTTTAAAAGTTTTTTTAAAAAAAGCCTCTGATGATCGTGTGGCTCAGCTGGGATCGTCAGAGCCTTTTAAAAGCATTTTTTTCTACAACCTCTTCGGCCGAAGAAGTTGTAGAAAAATTTCTTTTAAAAGCCTCTGACGATCCCAGCTGAGTTGCCTGATCGTCAGAGGCTTTTAAAAGCATTTTTTCCCACAACCTCTTTGGCCGAAGAGGTTGTAGAAAAAATGCCCACCCAGTCACATTTTCCCACCACCACCAAGCCATGCCCACAGAACCGGTAGTAACAAATTTTACATTTCACCACTGGCTCTGAGCTAATTTCATATTTCTGGTTGTTGTTTGTTGGTTGTTGTTTGTTGGTTGTTGTTTGTTGGTTGTTGTTTGTTGGTTGTTGTTTCAGCAACAGCAGGATATTCAGTCATCAAGCAAGCAATGACTCAAGACTATACTCAGTCTTAATAGTTAAGTGTTAATCTTGCCAATTAATGTCTCTTTCACGTTAAAGTTGTTGATTTTCTCTTTTGACATGGAATATTTGATATTTATCCAATTCAGTCTGAAGGAGTTGCCTCATGTGGACAGCTTTCTTCTCCTTCAGCTGAGCTGGTTGGAGAGGACATCAGGTGGAACAACGACTGGTGACTTCCTTTTACCAGTCTACGATAGAAAGCATCCTCACATATTGTGTTATTGCAGTGGTAGGTGTCACATATTCTTATCACCAGTTCACCCCGTCCGCCAGTGGTGAAATCTAAAATTTGTTACTACCGGTTCTGTGGGTGTGGCTTGGTGGGGGGGAGAGTAATGTGACTGGGTGGGTGTGGCCATTTTTTATTTTTTTTTACTTTTAAAACCATTTTTTCTACAACCTCTTCAGCGAAGAGGCTTTTTTAAAAAGCCTCTGCCGATCAGGCAACACAGCTTGGATCGTCAGAGGCATTTAAAAGAAAAAAAGGGTTTTTTTTCTTTTAAAAGCGTCTGACGATCCCAGCTGAGCCGCACGATCATCAGAGGCTTTTTTTTTTTACTTTTAAAAGCTTTTTTTTTGGCCAAAGAGGTTGTAGAAAAAATGCTTTTAAAAGTTTTTTTAAAAAGCCTCTGATGATTGTACAGCTCAGCTGGGCATGGGGGGGGCAGGGATTTTTGCTACCGGTTCTCCGAACCACCTGCCTCCATCGCTACCGGATCGAGCGATCCAGTCCGAATTGGGAGCATTTCACCCCTGCCGTCCGGCCAGGTTGCATCTCTCTTTAACAAAGCGGCCTCTCTTTGCCCTTCAGTGCAGTGAGCCTTGTGCAGCTGCATTTCTCTGATACAAACTTGGTCTTCTCTTCCTCTCTCCCTCTCCCTTTTCCAAACCCCTTGCCAGCTAGCAGGGCTGCCCCTGCTTCAGGAGCACGTCTGCCAATCGTCCTGCACCTTCCGGTCCGGATTCCGCCACTTGTTTGCTTTGCTGACATTAAAAAGTTACTTGGGAAAACACAGCTATCTCTTAAGTAATTAGAGTAATTAGAGTGATTATTTGCCAGCACTTAGCTGGGGCTGTGCACTGGAAGTGGTATCTACATCTTCATTACAAGACAGGTTCATTTCAATGTCAGTTCCTGAATTGTCAGCAGGAGCTTAGAGCCATCTGGTGAGATTCCAGAAAACAGCAAGCAAGAAATAGCCATGCCTTCGATATTGGTGTAACTCTTGTCCCGTGGCAAGTTGGCCGTGGCAAATTATCCCATGGTGAGTTGGCCACGGCACGTTGGCTGTGATGGATGGCTCTACTCAAGAGAGGGGCCAACTTTGGAGGCAGCCTATTCAGGAGCCAAGCAAAGGAAATCTGTTATTTCTTTCTCCCTCTTGACTCTCATTCAATTGAATAAAATAAGATTTGTTCCTGAGACCGCCTCCCAAAAGGAAAAGAGTTCTCAGAACTTTTGTCAAGGATACACAGTAACAGATTATTAACAGATTAACAGAGTTGGAAGGGACCTTGTAGGTCATCTAGTCCAACCCCCCGCCCAAGCAGGAGACCCTACAACATTTCTGACCGATGGCAGCCCAGTCTCTTCTTGAAAGCTTCCAGGGATGAAGCTCCCACAACGTCCGAAGGCAACTTCAGTTCCACGGGTTGATTGTTCTCACTGTCAGAAAAATTTGCCTTATTTCCAGGTTGAATCTCTCCTTGATCAGTTTTCCCCCATTATTCCTTGTCTGGCCTTCGGGTGCCTTGGAAAACAGGTTGACCCCCTCCTCTCTGGGGCAGCCCCTCAAATTTTGGAAGATGCTATCCTGTCTCCCCTGGTCCTTCTCTTCACTAGACTTAGCCAGGCCCAGTTCCTGCAACCGTTCATTGTATGTTTTAGCCTCCACTCCCCTAATCATACTGGTTGCTCTTCTTTGTACTTTTTCTAGAGTCTCAACATCTTTTTTATAGTGTGGTGACCAAAACTGGATGCAGTACTCTAGGTGTGCTCATAATTGGTAATTAGTTTCCTTGCCTTATCTCTCAGTCATTGTCAAAAATTAGTTTGTTTGGTTTTTTTGCTAATATTCAATCCAGTGGTGAAATCCATTTTTTTTAACTATCGTTTCTGTGGGTGTGGCTTGGTGGGTGTGGCTTGGCTTGGTGGGCGTGGCTTGGTGGGTGTGGCAGGGGAAGGATACTGCAAAATCCCCATTCCCTCCCCACTCTGGGACCAGCCAGAGGTGGTATTTGCCGGTTCTCCAAACTACTCAAAATTTCCGCTACCGGTTCTCCAGAACCTGTCAGAACCTGCTGGATTTCACCCCTGATTTAATCCAAACTTTGCCACCCCATATCTTAAAGCCAGTTTTCCAGACCCTGCAATCTGGGATAATAATAATAATAGTAATAGTAATAGTAATAGTAATAGTAATAGTAATAATAATAATAATAATAATAATAATAATAATAATAATAATAATAATAATAATAAATACTTGCAGTCTGGAAGACACAAGCTTTCTCTTGCAATTACTGTTAGAACTGGTACTAGGCAGGACTGTTAATCTACAACTGAGAAATGCCTTCAATCCGTCTGGGATATGCAGTTGGGAGCATTTGGACCTGGGGGTTAGTTGCATATCTGTCCTGAATTGTAGAGTTTGCAGTTGCATTGGCATTCTGCTCCAATTACAACATTCCCGGTATAAAACTAGATAAACACACACAAAATTTGTCCTTGAATCTCTTCCTTCTAGCTGGAATATTGGTCTGGAGGAACAGAATAGAAATAGAAGGATGGAGACTTTGGCAGGCTGCACAGGAGGAGAGGAAAATTCCATTCATTCATTCATTCATTCATTCATTCATTCATTCATTCATTCATTCATTCAACCTGAATGCTGCCAGATCCTGTAGGGTGTTCAGCACTTAACAATGTTGTTAGATAAATCATCCATGGTAAATTCAATTGATATAAAATAAATATCCATGTTCATGTGGCTTACAAATTAAATATGATCACACCATAATAAACACACCTCAACAATTCATCTATTTATTCAGTCAATCCCAAAATGCCCTAAGAGAAAATCTTAATCTTGAGCGACTTCCTAAATAAAATAAAAGTCAGAGAAAATCTTATTTCAACCAGATTTTGAAAGGGTGATTATTAATACTAAGAGGTAATAGCTCTGGGTTTGGTCCTCCCTCATTTCATGGAAACGGGGTGCGAATCCCCAAATTCTTCCTGAAAGATAAGGAGGAGGACCTGTTGTCCCATGAAATAGGTAACCAGTTAGGAAATAGGTAACCAGTTAGGAAATAGGTAACCAGTTGCCAGGCCACGCAGAGCCTTATCGGTCAAAACCAGCTCTTTGAACTGCTCCCTCAATCTCCTGGGAGGCAACTCAAGATGAAGCATTAAAAGACGAAATCTAGGAATCCACACATATTCCTCATGATCTTCATATTCCTCATCCATCTCATAATTGAACCTGGAATTAAGGAGAAATTTCCTAACAGTTTCTTCTAATGTGAATAAAGTAGGAATCATACAGGGTCAGTTACATGAACACTAAAGGACCCTCTCTATTCACATTATTATAAGGGAGAAATGTGCTTCTTTGGAGATTATATTAAAAATCAGCTAAATCCCATTATTGGTAATATATCTTCTGATGAGGGTTAGGGTTAGGGTTCTGATGAGGCCTAGCTGTCATGGAAGAACAGCCATATGGAAAACATCTGAGGGGCCTCACTGTCAAAGATACAAGGACATGTATGTTACAAAGAGTTACTTATTACCTAAGGACAGCAATAAATCTCCCGTATTAGTAATTACAGAACTAAGGAAGGTTGTCTAGCTAAAGATAATCTTATAAACTAGAAAATAATGGTTTAGTAATTAGGAAGTGTCAATTATCATATAACAAGTGTATGTTAACTATATAGGGAAAATGCATGTGCTCACCAAACCCTTTGTCTTGGAAACATCTATAAGCAGTTGTATCAGAGCTTTCCGGGGTTCAGAATTTCAGGTACAAATCTGGCTCTGAACCTGCGCAATAAACTGTATCTGGCTGACCCAGGAATGTTTTTCAGTCTTTCATTCCATAACACTTCCAACATATAAATAACAAGAAAGAAATCAAGGAAACAGTTGGTCCACTAAAGAGAGAAGATGGCAAGGAAGTAACAGGCAACAAAGAGAAAGCAGAGCTGCTTGCCTTCGGACGTTGTGGGAGCTTCATCACTTGAGACTTTCAAGAAGAGACTGGACTACCATTTTGTCAGAAATGGTGTAGGGTTTCCTGCTTGGGCGGGGGGTTGGACGAGATGACCTACAAGGTCCCTTCCAACTCTGCTAATCTATAATCTGTATATTTTTGTTATTTGTAATATAGGCTGGTTTTATATGACAGGCTCATTCCTGACTGTGTAAACTATGGTTTTATAAATTAACCCAATTTCAGGGGTTTGCGTGATGCACAGAAATGCAAATTGACAACAAAGGCCCTTTTCTGCTTGGCTAGCTTATCTCTCCATAATATGATGCAAATTTAATTATGGCACGATTTTCTCGATTTCTCTAATGTTGAGGTTCAGCTTCTTTCCAGGAAGACTCTTAACATTTGAGTAACTAGCAGCCAAGACTGGCCAATCCCATTTCTCTCAGCCAACCTACTTCTGACAGCTGCACTGTCATTTCACGGATAAGCAAAAAAAAATCATGAATCTCCAGAGAGAAGGCTGCACTTTTAGATAATGCCTTAATAATGTGAAGATAGATTTTTCTGCTGCGATGATGGCAGAAGATGTTCTTCCGACTTTAAAGGAGGAGGAGGAGGAGGTCACCTTTACTCTTGCACTAGAATTATTTAAATTATTTATCTCCAGCAGCAAAAAAATAAGCAAAACAGGCATTCCAAGTTGACTGAACTCTGGAGGAGGAGAAAATGCTAGACCAGTGATAGCTAAGCTTTTTGCCATCAAGTGCCAGGAAGGAGGAAGGGCAGGGGAGGTTCGCGCGCACGCATGCCCACACCCATAATTCTATGCGCCCCGCCCCACGCATACGCGCCCGACCTCCCCCCCCCCCCCGCTCTTGGCACATGATGGCCTGTTTTCCTTTCTCACCTGGCTCCAGATCCTCTCTATGCATCTGGGGAGGGCAAAAACAGCCTTCCCCACCCCCTCAGAGGCCCTCCGGAGGCCCAAAATGGCCCATTTCCCAACTTCCAGTTGGATAGGAAGTGATGTTTTTTGCTGTCTCCAGCCTCCAGAGACTCCCGGAGCTAAGCTGGTGTGCCAGGCGGCATGGTTCCACGTACCACCTGTGGCACGCATGCCATAGGTTCACCATCACGGTGCTAGACATTCAGAAATTGTTGGGTACAAACAATTTTCTTATAGCAGGGCTGTAGGGGGAAAGGATGCCTAGCATTGGTGGGTTTCACACTTGGTGGGCGTGCCATGGCTTGGTGGGCGTGGCAGGAGAAGGATACTGTAAAATCTCCATTCCCACCCCACCCCAGGGGAAAGATATTATAAAATCTCCATTCCCACCCCACTCCAAGGGAAAGATACTGTAAAATCTCCATTCCCTCCCCAATCCAGGGGAAGGTTACTGCAAAATCCCTATTTCCTCCTGATGAGCTGGGACTTGGGAGGCAAAGAATAGATGGGGGTGGGGCCAGTCAGAATTTTTACTACCAGTTCTCCGAACGACTCAAAATTTGTACCATTGGTTAGTACAAACCGTTTATATGGCCTCATAATCAGGGGTGAAATCCAGCAGCTTCTAACAGGTTCTGGAGAACTGGTAGCGGAAATTTTGAGTAGTTCAGAGAACCGGCTGGCCCCAGAGTGGGGAGGGAATGGAGATTTTGCAGTACCCTTCCCCTGCCATGCTCACTGAGCCATGCCCACCAAGCCACACCATGCCCACTAAACCACACCCACAGAACCGGTAGTAAAAAAAATTGAATTTCACCACTGCTCCTAATCCATCATTTAAACGTGCTGAGTTAAAATCCATTTCTGCCAGCTTTTCACACAAGGAGGCAGCTTATTCCCTGGAAACGGTGCAGCCTGGAGTTTAAAAACTTCTCCTGATCTGCCATGACTTGGTCGGTTCAAGAGAATGAAAAAAATGGGTTGTTTCGTGCATTATATTCTCTTTGATTGAGTGGCACGAAGTTCTAACATGTTATCCTGACTGCCATGAGGATCTTGTGATGGGTCAGGTATGAGTCAGGTGAGGGTCTTGTGATGGGCCTTGTGATGGGGAGGTCACGGGGAGGTTCATTGGGAAGTGAGATGCTGGTTGTTGGAATTTTATGAAGGTTGGTGCTGTCGCTGGAAAAAAAATTTTTTTTTCCTTTCTGGGATGTTTATCTTTTCTTTCTTAAGCTCAGAACAGACTTCTCTGTCACTGCATTCCAGGAAATATGCATCAGTTAGTTAGTTAGTTAGTTAGTTAGTTAGTTAGTTAGTTAGTTAGTTAGTCAAGCATATATAAGATAACAGGTAAAAGTATAAACATAATTTGAATACATAAAAAGAGTAAGTAAAAAGGAATATTAGGACAGGGACAGTAGGCACTCTGGTGCACTTATGCCTGCCCCTTACAGACCTCTTAGGAATGGGGTGAGGTCAACAGTAGACAGTCTAAGGTTAAAGTTTTGGGGATTTGGGGAAGAAACCACAGAGTCAGGTAGTGCATTCCAGGCATTGACCACTCTGTTACTGAAGTCATATTTTCTGCCATCGAGTTTGGAGCTGTTTACCTTGAGTTTGTATCTATTATTTGCTCGTGTATTGTTGTGGTTGAAACTGAAGTAGTCATTGACAGGTAGGACATTGTGGCAGATAATTTTATGTACTATGCTTAGGTCAGACTGAAGTCGGCGTAGTTCTAAGTTGTCTAAGCCCAAAATTTGAAGTCTGGTGGCATCAGGTATTTTATTGCGGGTAGAGGAACGGAGGACCCTTCTCGTAAAATATCTCTGGACTCTCTCGATTGCATTTATGTCCGATATGCAGTGCGGGTTCCAGACAGATTTGGAGATGCCTGTAGAACTGTTGCATTTATACATCTGCAAATGTTTGTTTGTTCAAACAGCAAAAGAAAGAACAGGAAATTGGATCAACCAATCAGCACGCAGGCATGCACCTCCGCACAATGCACAATTGGGATTTGGGAGATGTCTGGGTTGGCCTGTTTGCAGCCATCTGCAACCTAGGCTTACACCTCAACCAGTTTGCAAGCGTAGGGATGCAGCTATGCGTAGCTGCAGAAAACTCTAAACCAGGTTTTAGAATGGTATGTTCTAAAGAGACCATTGTTGAACTACCAATTGTAAGTTTCCTCACTGTTAATAAAACGATGTGGTTCTTCCTCAAATCACAGAAAAGCAGCTAGAAATAAAATGCCCTAATGTAGACAAGAAAACATGGATCTAAAAAGGAAATACTTCAATTTCTACATATTCTGCATTTCTACCCCCTTTATTGGAATAAATAAATCTTGCTAAAGAGAACTCTTGCTTAGAAAAAAAAATGGCACTCTAGTTTACGGCTGGGGAATATCCTTCTTTGAGTTCTCCTCTCCCATAGAGGCTTTTGACAATATGACGCCCTATAGATTCTACACAGTCATTTCCTTGTGTTTCTCACCTTCCAGGACTCTTGAGTTCAAATTAATCATGAATAAACACACACATTAACAGAGTTGGAAACAGTGGTGGGTTCCTCCCGGTTCGGCCGAGCCGGTAGCGGTGACAATGTGAAGTCACCAAACTGGTTCTCTTTGTCCGGGAGCTGGGCCCTCCTGCCTGCCCCGCGTTATTCCTACCTTTATTTCTTCTTTTCTAGTGCAGGTGATAGGTGTGGCAGAGTGGATTGCCGCACCTCAGCTGGGCAGATACCTAATGTGCTTGTGCGAAGCACGTGCAAAGCGCGTACACGAAGACAACTGGTAGTAAAGCCGGTTGGAAACCACCACTGATTGGAAGGGACCTTGTAGGTCATCTTCTAGTCCAACCCCCCGCCCAAGCAGGAGACCCTACGCCATTTCTGACTAATGGCAGTCCAGTCTCTTCTTGAAAGCCTCCAGTGATGAAGCTCCCACAACTTCCGAAGGCAACTTCTGTTCCGTGGGTTGATTGCTCTCACTGTCAGGAAATTCCTCCCTATTTCTAAATAAATCTAAAGGTAATATGTATGATTAACAATGGATAAGAGACTGTACATTTAAGTATGTTTATGAGAAATAAAAATAAAAAACTTTAAAAAAAAGAAAGAAAAGAAAATTTCTCCTTATACAATTAATGACGATAGAAAAAAAATGGACTGGAAATAGATTCCTCTAATGAATTCCTTTGAAATTTTCTTTTCCAGTGAACTGAGTTACTGACCATATCTATGCCATCCCCCCTTCCATTACTTGCAACAATAGTTATTTTTTCTGCATTTATTGATGTATTGGAATCCAGGCAGGTCAGTGCCTCCGAAAGACTCCTCCATTTGTCAGAGGAATTGATCCTTGCTTCTCCCTTTGATTTACATCTTTAATCAAGCCTACCGAGCTGAAGTTGGAGTCTGCAAAACTTGCATAGCAATAGTTTTCCTAGCACCTGCCAGTCACCAAATGATTCAGGCTGCAGAAGCACTACCGTGAAAAATTCACGAGAAGCCTCATTAACCATGACCGGTGAAATGGTCGATGACAGATCCTTCAAACTGGGAAATGGGTGATCCCGTTTTGAACAAAAATAATAATAATAAAAAAGAATTAGCCAGTGGAGGCTGCTGTATGCATGAAATGACATACGTTGACATCAGGAAGAATTTCCATACCAAGGGTGAAATGCTCCCGGTTCGGACCGGATCGCCCTATCCGGTAGCGATGGAGGCGGGTGGTTCGGAGAACCGGTAGCAAAAATCCCTGCCCCACCACCACCATTGCCCAGCTGAGCCGCGCGATCTTCAGAGGCTTTTTTTTATTATTTTTAAAAGCATTTTTTCTACAACCTCTTTGGCCAAAAAAATGCTTTTAAAACTAAAAAAAAAAAGGCTCTGATGATCACGCAGCTCAGCTGGGATCATCAGAGGCTTTTTTTTTTTTAAAGAAAGCCTCTGCCGATCAGGCAAGTCAGCTGGGATTGTTAGAGGCTTTAAAAGCATTTTTTTACAACCTCTTCAGCCAGAGGTTGTAGAAAAAATGCTTTTAAAAGTTAAAAAAAAAAAGTTGGCCACACCCACTCAGTCATATTACCCCCCCACCAAGCCACGTCCACAGAACCAGTAGTAACAAATTTTACATTTCACCACTGTTCCATACTCTATAAGCCATCAACCAACTTCCGTATGATGCAGTGGTGAAATCCAAATTTTTTTACTACTGGTTCTGTGGGCATGGCTTGGTGGGCGTGGCAGGGGAAGGATACTGCAAAATCCCCATTCCCACTTGGGGCCAGCCAAAGGTGGTATTTGCCGGTTCTTCAAACTATTCAAAATTTCCACTATCGGTTCTCTGAACTGTTCAAAATTTCTGCGACCGGTTCTCCAAAACCTGTCAGAACCTGCTGGATTTTACCCCTGGTATGAAGTACTGAATTCTCTTTCACAGAAGATAATTAAGACCTCAAGATCTTTTTATTTCCAAAGCACCTGAAGGCCAGACAAGGAGTAATGGATGGAAATTGAATAAAGAGAGATTCAACCGGAAAATAAGGAGGAATTTTCTGACAGTGAGAGCAATCAACCCATGGAACAGAAGTTGCCTTCAGAAGTTGTAGGAGCTTCATCACTGGAGGTTTTCAAGAAGAAATTGGACTGCCATTTGTCAGAAATGGTGTAGGGTCTCCTGCTTGGGCGGGGGGTTGGACTAGATGACCTCCAAGGTCCCTTCCAACTCTGATAATCTAACAGAAGCGGAGCAAAGAGCCATGGAAAGATACGTGCTTGACATTACAAGACAAGATAGAAAGACCTACACGTGGATTAGAAAACAAAGGAAAATATACAATGCGATCAAAAGAGGAAAAGAATTATCATAAAAAATTGATAAGAGGAGTATATATTTAGTATTACATGTTTTTACAGCGGCAAGGATTATCTTCATTCACACAATATTGGAAAGATGAAGAAACACCTCAAGGTGAAGAGATAACTAAGAAGATAGTAGACTGTACAGAAATGGACAGACTTACATTGAAAATCAAACAAGAAGAAGACACAGAATAGTATCAATCGTGGAAGTTATTTTACCAGTGGTTGGAAAAAGGGGTGAAGAATAAGAAGGGAATTTCTATTGTTAAGCAAATTAAATACCCAGACAACATGATGTTTATTAAGCACCAAGGACTATAATTAATAGAAAATTAATAGATTTTTTTTTAAAATAAAGAGTATAAGAATTGAAATGGAAACTTGTGGGTCACATAGCAAGAAGAACTGAGGGGAGGTGGACCAAAGCAGTCATAGAATGGATCCCACTTGATTTAAACATATCCACGAAAGAGACCTAAAACATATCTATGTAATTTCCTCATTTGACACAAGTATAAACAATTTTAACAACTTAACACCTTCTCTGAAAATATTTTTTTAAAAATGATCTCTTCATCCCATGTCTAATCTCTTATCTATAAACAGATTCTTAAAACCTTATCATTCAGTCCTGGTCCACTTCATATTATTATGAAAAAACAAAAGTTGTGATTTGGTGTTAATGCCTTTATTTATTGCAACAGAGAGAATCGGGAGTCCAATGTTTCTTTTTCTCTCTCTCTCTCCTATCCTTCATCGCTTCTCTTCCCCCTCTTCTCCTCCACCATTTTCCTATTTACTTTGGTACTTCATATCTTATTTTATCTTTTTTTTTCCAATTTTTTTTTTTTAAATTTTAATACAAACAATCCATCTTCAATTAAACAGTGTGTCGTCTGGGTACAAATGTCTTGTGCAATAACAATTAAAATTTATAGCCATATTCATTATTTGTCTACTCTTAACTTAATACTGATATACATAGCATATCTGTGGCAACCCTCTTCTTAACTTATTTGATTCTATTGATATATTTTCTATATTTCACTAATCTACCTTTATTTCCAACTTTCATATTTATTCTCTAGCCATCGGTAGAATAGTTCCCATATAATATAATATTCAGTTTGTTCCTTCTTTTTGATTGCAGGTGTTAACCAATTCATTTCTGCACATTCTAATATTTTCCTAATCACATTCTCATCCGTAGGAATCTCTTTTCTTTTCCAATTTTGTGCAAATACAATTCTAGCTGCAGTTATTACTTATTTTATCTTATAACCCAATAAAAATGTTCAACCAAAAAAAAGAAAAGAAAAAGAACTGGACCACCTCTTGGTGGAGACACAAATTTGACATTTGGGTCGAAGATTCAAAGGCAGCTTAAAACATTTCCATATATCTGGAAGTACAGGGTGCCCATCAGAGGTGGTATTCAGCCGGTTCACACCGGTTCGCACAAACCGTTGGCAGAAATTTGGCCAAGGTCGCCGAACCGGTAGCGATGGTTGACTGGTCACGCCCCCAAACCGGTCCCCCAGTCACTGCTCGCTCACCCCGCCCACCATGTTCGGCACCGCCATGTTCTTCATGCACGCGCATCCCATTGCCTTGCAAGTCCAATGGGATGTACATGCGTGGAGAACATGGCGGTGATGGCAGCAGCTTTTTCTGTGACCTCTGGTACTTTGCCAGCCTCTTTCCAGCAGCGGCAGCTGGCTGGGGGCTGCCAAAAACTCCGGTCAGCTTGCCTTCCAGACTTTGGACCTGCCGCTGCAGAAAGTAAGCAGCCTGAACAAAGAGGCGGTGGTGGGGTAGGAAGCGGGGCTAGGGCCGGGGCCGCTAAAGGAGGAGAAATGGGGGCGAGTAGCGAAGGGAGGGCGGGGATAGATAGGTGGAAATTCCCAAAATTTTCCTACCTTTTCCTGTAGGTGTCGCTAGGTGGGGGGGGTCATATGACTGAGTGGGCGTGGGTGTGAGTGATGTCAAGTTGGCCACGCCCACTCAGTCACATGCCCCCTCCACCTACCCACGCCCACCGAACCAGTAGCCCATCCTACTTTTAATAGAGCCAAGGACATATTTCACTATGATTCTTCACTTGCGACGCAACAGATTTGACAGTGTTTCAAGTAAAGCAATTTAAAATCATGCAAACAAGGCCTGCAAGCAGCATCTAAGAGGGTTTTGTGTCAAGTGGAAGCAAACCTTCAACGCAAACCTGAGCAGATGGCATTCCAGAATATTTGGACAAGGATAAAGTTATTTTGAGGCTACCCAAAGGAGCAATAAGATCCTTTTCAAGCGATTGCTGGCTTGGAGGCTTCCTTAACTGAGCCACTGCAATCCTGGATCGTGTCTTCTTGGCTTGGCCATATGCTCCATACTCAGGAGTGCCTGAGCAAATATGGTTTATGCCAAAGCAGGTTTTTGCAACAAGTTAATTTAAAAAAAAATGGTTTCTATACGGGGGGCAGATCCTACTCTGCACCACAGAGAGCGATTAGAAAAGATACTGCTTAGTTTTTGATTCAGCCAGCTTCAGGTTGCTCTTATTTGTGACGACAGCATTAACCTTCTCGTCACTTCAAATGCACAGTTGTAAATTGACCTTAAAAGAACTAGCTAGAGAGATCTCAGTAATGCAGTATATAAATCTAAGTATATTGCTGTTGCCCTTCCTTCTTTCCTTCCTTCCTTCCTTCCTTCCTTCCTTCCTTCCTTCCTTCCTTCCTTCCTTCCCAGTGAATAGAATGCAGTATTGCTGGTTAATTCTGCTGACAGGCAGCAGTTCGATCCTGAATGACTCAAGGTTGACTCAGTCTTCCATCCTTCTGAGGTCAGTAAAATGAGGACCCAGATTGTTGGGGGCAATAGGCTGACTCTGTAAACTGCTTAGAGAGGGCTGTAAAGCACTGTGAAGCGGTATATAAGTCTATTGCTATTGTAAAATTTTCCCAATACCATCAATAGCTTTCCCCATTCAAGATCATTCCAACATTAATATCTTCCTCCTTATTTCCAGGTTGAATCTCTCCTTGATCAGTTCCCATCCATTATTCCTTGTCTGGCCTTCAGGTGCTTTGGAAAATAGCTTGACCCCCTCCCTCCTCTCTGTGGCAGCGCCTCAAATATTGGAAGATGCTCTCATGTCTCCCCTGGTCCTTCTCTTCATTAGACTAGCCAGGCCCAGTTCCTGAAACCATTCTTCGTATGTTTTAGCCTCCAGTCTCCTCATCATCCTGGTTGCTATTGGTCTAGGATAGGGGTCTGCAACCTTAAACACTCAAAGAGCCATTTGGACCATTTCCCACAGAAAAGAAAACATCGGGAGCCACAAAACCCTTCCCATGCCTGACTTATTTCTTGAGCAGCCACAAAACTAGCATATGTAGTTGAATTAAATGTTCTGTTTTCTTCTGAAACTTTTCTTTTCTTGGATTTATCCAGAGTTGGCCTACCGGGGATTGAAAAGCTCAATAAATTGCGTACCAGTGGGTGTTGCATATTGGCGGTTGTGATGCATATTTTGAGTGACAGGGAGCCGCAGCAGAGGGGTGAAAGAGCTGCAGGTTGCTGATCCCTGATCTAGGAGATTGATGGGGGGGGGAAGTTCTACTAGTCCAGACTGAAAGGGCAACAGAGCCCCAGGAGAGGATCAGGCTTCTAGCAAGGTGAAAAGTGCAAAGGCAGCAATGCTTAGAGCTTTAAAGCTGAGGGAAGAAACAACCCCCATCGCCATTGCCCTCTCCAATGTACTGTACATTAGTTGGCAATTGGGCTGAATGGCAGATGCTCTTTCAGTCTGAGAACAGGCTCATTCCCTCCTTTGGACAACAAAGCAAAACAGACCATAAACCACATGGCAACCAACTGCTTCCAGCTTTCCAAATCTTTGCTGCCAACCTCTTCCCCGACCCCTAATCGGCCACTCCAGGCAGATACCTCAGACTTATCTAAAGCAACCAAATCACCTTCTACATGCAGCTTAATTTTAGTAGCGCACATAATGATAATGTAGTTGTCAGCACTTCAAGCTCCATTTACTCTAGTAAAGAGAAGGAGAAGCGGAGGCATCTGGAAAGGGACGTTTGACTTTTCACCTACTTATTTTTCCTGGAGATAATATCCCCTAGGAGATGGGATGGGAGGGGGGAAATTCCTTTGAGCTGGAGCAGTAGATTAGAGGTAGAGTTGCTTGGAAGATGGCCAATGAGTGCAGAGGAGTGGGGAACGGAAAGGGAGGGTTTTGGGTCTGGAAGTCAGTGTTGGCTGCAATGGAGTCGGATTTAGAATGTCGTGCTTAATAAAATGAGAGTTTTTCATCAAAGACTTTGTTTGAAATGCAATTTATTTGAGACGACCTCAAAACCTGACAGTAGTATATATTGGGCTTCCAGCAAAGCACGGGAAAAATTGTTGGGCAGAACCTGACAAAAGCAGAGCCTTAGCTTATATATGTTGAGCCTGCCTCAACTCGGGCTTCCAAGTAAAAATGATCCTTAACTCCATTTGTTGATAAAGGTATAATTTACTAGAAGTCAAGGGAATGACAGCAGTGTACAGCCCGAGTTCGCCAATTTGACTTTGCCAATTAACTTTCCTCCCTTGGTCCTTTCCCATTGTTTATCTCTCACTAGCTGATAACCCGTATAGACATCAAAGCCTTTGTCTGACAGGGAGCTATTGAGAGGGGTCTTTCTTCCCCCTACTCCCAAGCCCATCATCCCTGCCCTCTCCCTTCCCACTCCAATGTGCTCCACTTTCCCGCCCTGTCTATGATCCTGGCACTTTGCCCCAAATCCATCAGGCGCTTCCCAATTGCTCCACTGGAGGGCAAACATCAGGGCTGGCTTTCCAGAGAAAGCTGCAAAGGTGGGACTGGAAGTTGGCAAATGGGCCGTTTTCAGCCTCCGGAGGGCCTCCTGGGAGGTGGGGAAAGCCCTTTTTGCCCTCCCAGACTCCTAGAAAGGCTCTAGAGGCTGGGAAGAGCAAAAAATGGGCCTACAATGCAGTGGTGAAATGTAAAATTTGTTACTACTGGTTCTGTGGGCATGGCTTGGTGGGGGGGGTGTTAATGTGACTGAGTGGGCGTGGCCAACTTTTTTTTTTTTACTTTTAAAACCATTTTTTCTACAACCTCTTTGGCCGAAGAGGTTGTAAAAAATGCTTTTAAAAGCCTCTGATGATCCCAGCTGAGTTGCCTGATCGTCAGAGGCTTTTTTTTTCTTTTAAAAACATTTTTTCTACAACCTCTTTGGCTGAAGAGGTTGCAAAAAAAAATGCTTTTAAAAGGCTCTGACGATCCCAGCTGAGCTGCACGATCATCAGAGGCTTTTTTTTTTTTTAACTTTTAAAAGCATTTTTTCGGCCAAATAGGTTGTAGAAAAAATGCTTTTAAGAATTATTAAGAAGGCAGAATATTATATTTTCCCTAAAAGAGAACAAACATGTTCGTTAAGACAGAAACTCAGAGCCTCAGCTCTCTGCCCCAAGTAGAAACGAAGGGGCCAACTTTTAGAAATGCAGATTTGCTAATCCATTCAAAACAGGAAATTCTGAACAAAGGTAGGATGAGCCCTCAGCCACAATAGGAATTGCCCAACAAGCCCTTTCATTGCATCAGCACACTCCAACCAAACTTGACTTCAAGACAAACATGACCCCACATGGCCCCATGGGAGTCTGAAAGCAACCAATAGAATAAATGCTCTTGCCACAGGAACAGGAAGCTCAAGTTCAAAGTCCAGAAAGGGTATAAATAACCCACACTCTCCATGTGGTCAGTCAGCTGCCCAGGACCTCAAACCCATGTGGTTCTGCTTCACCATTAAACCATCTTTCCAATCAGCCTCCATGTTTCCAGGGTCTTTCTCCCGGCTTGGAACTGAACCAGATGGATATTCTCCCGACAACGTTCAGTTGTCTCTATCTGCATGGACATTTAGTTTCTTGAGCTAAGCTTTCTGCCCTAAAGGGAACTATGGTAGGATGTAACTTTAATTCAACTTTATTAAACAAGAGGTTTAGGTTGAAATAAATCAAACAGTTCCCAAAGTTTGTGATCTGCTTACTGGACATTTGCTTCTCTAATGTCATATTTCAATCCTGTGGCAACCACTTTAGATACATGAGCTCTTTCCAAATGTGTCAACATGGACAGCATAGGGGTCAGGTTAATTTTAAAACAAATGCAAAGGTCGGTTAGAAGCTGCCTCTGCTTCTGTCCCTGGGCTTTCAAAATAGCCTAATGCAAACTTTTAACATTTGTTTTAAGATCTGTCCCAGATTTTCTTTAGCCAGACTATTAATTCCTTTCAGAGATGTTTAATTTTCCTCCTTATCAAACACAGCCAGTTTACTCCACCACAGCAATAATCTTTTGATCTAGATAAAGACATGAGGTGGTGATAAGCCACCTGGGAAAGCGGCTTTGAAATAATCAAAACCATAAAAAAGCAAAAGTTAAAATATTTCGGACATGCGAAGCGACACCCGGAAAAATACGGCATCCTTCACTTAATCCTCCAGGGAAAGATTGAAGGCAAACGAGGTCCAAGCCAAAGAAGAACATCATGGCTTCGAAATCTAAGGGGCTGGTTTGGACAAAACTCAGCAGCACTTTTTCATGCGGCTGTTGCAGAGATGGGATACTGCAGCCACCGGTGTGCCCAGTACCAGAAATGTATGCGTGCACCATCTGCGCATGCGTGCGACATCAAACAACATGACAATTTGCTCGCACGCACATCCACACGTGCATGCAACATCAAACAACACAGCAATTCGCTCATGTGTGCCATCCACTCATCTGTACAGCGTCAAAGCCACAGCAATATTGGATGGGATTGCACCAGGGGAGTTGAACAGAGTGGTTGAATACCAATCTGGGTGTCAGCACTTCAAGCTGCATTTACTCTAGTGCTGACATAAGAAGGAGAAGCGGTCTGGAAAGGGACGTTTGACTTTTCACCTACTTATTTTCCCTGGAGATAATATCCCCTAGGAAATGGGATGGGAGGGGGGAAATTCCTTTGAGCTGGAGCAGTAGATTAGGGGTAGAATGACTTGGAAGATGGCCAATGAGTGCAGGGGAGTGGGGAACGGAAAGGGAGGGTTTTGGGTCTGGAAGTCAGTGTTGGCTTCGATGGAGTCGGATTTTAGAATGTCGTGCTTAATAAACAGGAGTTTTCCTTCAAAGACTTTGTTTGAAATGCAATTTATTTGAGACGACCTCGAAACCTGACACTGGGCTGTTGATAAAAATAGGATCATCAACATACGGCACAAGAAGAAGAAGTAGTATACTAAGTGTGGCAACCTCCATCTATTGGAACCCATGTGGGACACCTTCAGCGGGCAATGCTTAACTTACAATCACCATCACGATACTGAAAATCTAATGCTTTCTTTGAGAAATGAAGGGCAAGAGTTAAAATCTCATTTCCTGGGGGAAGGAGGAGAGAAAAACAGAAAGAGAGAGGCAGAGGTGTGTTGTTTAAAAAAAGCCACAGAGTCAGAGTAAGGGTTAGGGATTGATTTTACTCAACATTCCAGTCACAAAAGGAGAGATGGTCAGAATGCCATGGAAACAAGGAATCCCATAATTTGACCAATGAGGACATCATGTTTAACAGATTTAACAGATTAACAGAGTTGGAAGGGACCTTGTAGGTCATCTAGTCCAACCCCCAGCCCAAGCAGGAGACCCTACACCATTTCTGACTGATGGCAGTCCAGTCTCTTCTTGAAATCTTCAAGGTTGCAGGAACTGGGTATACCTGGTCTAGTGAAAAGAAGGACCAAGGGTGATGTGACAGCAGTCTTCCAATACTTACAGAATTTATAGATTTAACAGAGTTGGAAGGGACATTGTAGGTCATCTAGTCCAATCCCCCGCCCAAGCAGGAGACCCTACACCATTTCTGAAAGATGGCAGTCCAGTCTCTTCTTGAAAGCCTCCAGTGATGAAGCTCCCACAACTTCTGAAGGCAACTTCTGTTCCATGGGTTGATTGTTCTCATTGTCAGAAAATTTCTCCTTATTTCCAAGTTGAATCTCTCCTTGCTCAGTTTCCATCCAATATTCCTTGTCTGGCCTTCGGTTGCTTTGGAGAATAGCTTGACCCCCCTCCTCTCTGTAGCAGCCCCTCAAATATTGGAAGACTGCTATCCTGTCTCCACTGGTCCTTCTCTTCACTAGACCAGCCAGGCCCAGTTCCTGCAACCGTTCATCGTATGTTTTAGCCTCCAGTCCCCTCATCATCCTGGTTGCTCTTCTCTGCACTCTTTCTAGAGTCTCTACATCTTTTTTTATAGTGTGGTGACCTAAACTGGATGCAGTACTCTGGGTGTGGTTTTACTAGGGCTTTATAGAGTGGTATTAGTACCTCCCTTGATCTTGATTTGTTCTGGAACTTTTAGTCCAAAGGCCAAAACGAGCCCTGTTTTGGAGAAAACTAGTGCAAGCTCCAATTTCATAAGGATCCATGTAGAATTTGCTGAGAAACCCAAGAAAAAAAATAGAGAATAAACTGAATGGGCCATCACCTGCACACCCCAGCAACCTTACACACTACAGGTAGTTGTCGACTTACAACAGTTCATTTAGTGCCCATTCAAAGTTACAACGGCACTGAAAAATACGACTGATGACCGTTTTTCACACCTACGACCGTTGCAACATCCCCGTGGTCACATGATCAGAACTCAGGTGCTTGATAACTGGCATGTACTTATGATGGTTGCAGTGTCCTGGAGCCCTTTTGCAACCTTTTGGGACAAGCAAAATCAGTGGGGAAGCCAGATTCACATAACAACCAAGTTACTAACATAGCAATTGCAATGATTCACTTAACAAGTGTGGCAAGAAAGGTCGTAAAATGGGGCAAAACTCAGTTAACCAATGTCTCACTTAACAACAGAAATTTTGGGCTCAATTGTGGTCATAGGCCAAGGACTACCTGTATTTCTAAACATTGGCTTCTCCGCAGTGGTGACATCCAAATTTCTTTACTACCAGTTCTGTGGGCGAGGCTTGGTGGGCGTGGTGTGGCTTGGTGGGCGTGGCTTGGTGGGCATGGCAGAGGAAGGATATTGCCAAATCTCCATTCCCTCCCAACTCTGGGGCCAGCCAGAAGTGGCATTTGCCTGTCCTCCGAACTACTCAAAATTTCCCCTACCGGTTCTCCAGAACCTGTCAGAACCTGCTGGATTTCACCCCTGCTTCTCCATTTTATTTCTTATAAATAAAATGGCTGGCAAAAGCTAGAGATTTGCTTTAATCACTAGAATTGTCTTGGTTTTTGGCTAAAGGTATAATTTTAGAGAGGAAAATAGGCAATAAAATATAAGGTCCGGAAACTTTTCAGTGACGGTGGAGATTTAAACAAACATGTTTTTATGTAAATTAAAAAATGCCATCTCAGCTGTTTAGTACTTCAGCATGATATATAATTATAAAAGAGTTACCATCTGTGAAATAGTATCCGGCAACACTTAATAATAACATTTTATTTTCATCTGTCTGAATTTCATTTTGCACTCTCAGCAAATTCATCAGTTATCTGGACCTAGTTTTCCATCGCAATTCTTTCGCTTTCGATATATTAACTTTCCCGTCTGAAAAAGCCTTTTTGCTCCTTTGAGCTCTCTGCATGAAGGGTTTTCTGTAACATTCATTTGAAGTTTCCAAATTGGGATTCGCTGTTGAATAATTGAAGTAAAGCTGTTTTGGGATTATTTTTTCCCCCCAGAAATTTAAAGTAGAATATTGTAATTATGGTTTCTATTTGTATTTAAATTTATGAAATTTCTTGTTTTTTCTTTGAAGACGTTTCACTTCTCAGGTGACCCTGAGGACACAGATAAACCTCCAAGTGGCCTCAACGACCCTCTAAAAGGATGCAAAGGACCAGCTGTCTGCAAGGAATATAAATCCTTCCATTCCCCACTATCCTGTCAGAGCGGAAGAAGCTTCTTGGATGAGAAGCGAAACGTCTTCAAAGAAAAAAAAAACAAGGAAGTCCAGTTGCCTCCTGAAAAAAGCACCTTTGGGATATAGCTGCATTGACATTCAGAGAAATGTAAGGATGTCTCTTGTGAGTCTACTCAGTTTACCACTTTGGAGTCCTGGACTCCACTTTGGAATCGTTATTGGAAATTCTTCCAATCCAGGCAAATTGAGATCACAATATAAAATAGACACCAATCAAATCAAATTGACATTTGCACAATCTATAGCTAAGAAATGCTCCAAGCCTTGGAGTCTCCAATACAGTGGTGGGTTTCAAAAAAATTTACTACAGGTTCTGTGGGTGTGGCTTGGTGGGCATGGCAGGGGAAGGATACTGTAAAATCTCCATTCCCACCCCACTCCAGGGGAAGGATACTGCAAAATCCCCATTTCCTCCCGATCAGCTGGGACTCGGGAGGCAGAGAATAGATGGGGGCGGGGCCAGTCAGAGGTGGTATTTACCGGTTCTCCGAACTACTCAAAATGTCTGCTACCGGTTTTCCAGAACTGGTCAGAACCTGCTGAAACCCACCTCTGCTTCAAGAGCCTGAGTGGCACAGCAGACTAAAGCTACTGTTAAAGGTAGTATTTAGCTTCCAGCTGCCTGCAATTACTGTGAGTCCAATTCTCACCAGGCTCAAGGTTGACTCAGCCTTCCATCCTTTCTAAGGTAGGTAAAATGAGGACCCAGTTTGTGGGGGCAATAAGCTGACATTGTATAAAATATACAAAAGTATGAAGGCTATTGCTTAGCACATTGTAAGCCGCCCTGAGTCTCTGGAGAAGGGCGGCATATAAATCAAAATTAAAAAAAAAATAGCAAGCAGTTATTATTGTTGTTACTAATTTGTTAGTGGTATATACAAATTGCTTTTACAATCCATTGGCAGGGGTGGATTTCACTTATCTTTGCTACTGGTTCACTTGCTTCTGCGCATGTGCAGATCGTATTTGATGACATCCGGGCGAATGGGCGGAGCCTCCCACCACCGCTGCTATCAGATTGCCCGAACCGGGGCAAACCAGTAGCAACCCACCACTATCCACTGGAGAATGAAAAACAACAACACGCCATTTTAAAAAAGATGTAACATAATATCCGTCGTAACAATGTAAAAAAACAACAACAAAAAGCCCTAAGAATAAAAAATTGTAAAGAAGATATTAAAATTCATCAGCTACCATCGAAAACTTGGAGACCTGCTTGAAAATGTGATCCTGTTATAGAAAATGCCTCGGTGCCTTTGGCCTCATCTCTCTTGGCATCAGAAGAGAATAATGAAGTTTGTATTTTCTATAGACAGACTTTTCAAGAATGTAAAAATTCTCCGAGTCCCTATCTGTTTCAAATGGGATTCTTTGTTATTTAAAAAATACAGTTGGTAGAAACTAAAATCTGCAATTCACTGTAGTTATCCAGTAAAGGATTCTTTCATCATTTCATAGACAAAAATCATATCATACATGTACGTATGTATGTATGTTTATGTGTGGGTATGTGTGAGTATATATATATATCTATAAAGTGTTTTTCTGTCGAAGCACCTGGTCTACCCGAATATGGGAGGGAGCATACTGCTTCCCTTTCGCCTTTCAGCTCCAGTTCAGGAGCCCTCAAGCAGTCGCATTCACAACAAACCATTTTATACCAAATTTATATTTGCTTTATTTCTTTATATGTGTTGTGGCTCCGTTACCTGAGCCTGTGTTATCGGCAGGAGAGGACTCCGAGAGTGAAGGAGAGGAGTTGACAAGGCCTCCCTCTCCAGGACCTTCCTCTCTGGCAATGCCTTCGGTGTCCTCCGAAGGCCAAGAGATAGGCCCGGGGCCAAGCACATCCATGCAGCCACAGGTGGACAGTAATGAGGGAGATGAGTCTTGGCTGGATCCACACCAGTGTCGCAGAGATAAGCGCGCGCAACAGAAGAAGAGGCGTGTCCGGGATTAGGCTGAGTCACTGGATCACACCCCATAGGGTATAAAAGAGGGTGTGGTGGCTGGTTCAGCTCTGTGACAAGCAAAAAACGGATATCGGACGACCTTCTTTGTATTTACTGGACTTTGTTGATTATTGTGTATTGGCTTTGTTCCCGGACGAAGGGAGAAACTCCCCCCCCCGTGAGTAAAGAAAACCTGGTAGCCAGCCACTGGGTTGCTGCCAATTCTGATACCGGATAAACTGTTGTCGGCTGAGTTCTTTAACTGCTGCCTGTCTGTGGGGGTGCGTGTGTGAGACGGGGACAGAACAATCAGCAAATATAAATTATATATATATAAGAACCAGCATTGGCAGCAAAAACAGAAAATCATTGGCAGGAGAGTAAAATTTTTCTACTGGGCAGCAGCCATCTCGGGGAGAGAGGAGACCTGTCCAACTGACAAGCTGAGTGTGTTTAACCACTGAGCCCTGGTGCCCCCTGTTCTTTGCATATATTCAGCTTTTTAGCCTCAGGAGAGACATGGAGAAATGATCCATTTCATTCAACATCCCTGGGGATCTCCAATGCTCTTTCCTTCCAGCCTGTCAACATACAATGGATTAAAGAAAATATGCTTTTCAGCTTAACCTAGTTCACAAACATTTCCATCTGCAAACAAACAAACAAAAAAGAGTAATTACCATTTTGCGAACAGCTTTATAAAATTTTAGAATAGAGAGAAGAAATCCCCTCTTAAGCTACTATTTCCTGTCTGAGATAGTAAGTGAAGACATAAGGAAATTTCTCCTTACCGGTAGTTCTAGGTTGCTTCTCTCCTTTATTAGTTTCCACCCATTGCTTCTTGTCCTGCCCTCAGGTGCTTTGGAGAATAGGTTGACTCCCTCTTCTTTGGGGCAGCCCCTGAGATATTGGAACACTGCTATCATGTCACCCCTAGACATTTTCATCAAACTAGACATACCCAATTCCAGCCAGTGTTCTTCATATGTTTCAGCCTCCAATCCCCTAATCATCTTTGTTGCTCTTCTTTGCACTCTTTCCAGAGTCTCCACATCTTTTTTACATCGTGGTGACCAAAACTGAATGCAATATTCCAAGTGTGGCCTACCATTCCATTCTATTCTATTCTATTCTATTCTATTCTATTCTATTCTATTCTATTCTATTCTATTCTATTCTATTCTATTCTATTCTATGCTATGCTATGCTATGCTATGCTATGCCATGCCATGCCATGCCATGCCATTATATTCCATTCTCTTCTCTTCCATTCCATTCCATATTTCCATTCTCTTCTCTTCCATTCCATTCCATATTTCCATTCCATTCTATTCCATATTTCCATTCTCTCTTCTCCTCTTCTCTTCTCTTCTCTTCTCTTCTCTTCTCTTCTCTTCTCTTCCATTCCATTTTCTTTTCTATTCTATTCTATTCTATTCTATTCTATTCTATTCCATTGTAATTCTGAATTCTATTCTATTCTATTATTCTATTCTATTCCATTCCATTCATTTCCATTGTAATTTTGAATTCTATTCTATTCTATTCTATTCCATTGTAATTCTGAATTCTATTCTATTATTCTATTCTATTCCATTCCATTCGTTTCCATTGTAATTTTGAATTCTATTCTATTCTATTCTATTCTATTCTATTCTATTCTATTCTATTCTATTCCATTCCATTCCATTCCATTCCATTCCATATTTCCATTCTCTTCTCTTCTCTTCCATTTTATATTCGATTCGATTCGATTCTGTATCGCAGGTCCTGGAAAAGGTATTCTCCACACAGGATGCAATGTCCAATATAGAAATATTTGATGTCCCTAGAAAAATATAGTATAATTCCAATGGTCCTGGCTGCTAAGAAAGTGAAAGAAACAGAAATATTCCTCCTGCATTTCCCCCAGAGTAGAACTAACAGCCATTTAATTGGATTTATAGGAGTGATAGCACTTACAGTTCCACTTACTTTATTGCCATCCTATTTTGCTTTAGTTTAGTTTAGGGGCCCTTTGATTAAGGAAGATCATAAATACGAATGTTTCCTCACAGGGAGCACCAGAGTTCAAATCAGGTTCAGACTGGAGATTTTTCTTTCTTTTCTTTTTAGCAGAAAGTTAGCCGCATGTTTCCTTCTAAAACAACTTATTCCAAGCAGAAAAAGATTATCCTGCATTTTTTTCCTACCAATTATTCAATTTGATGAAATAGAAATTGGAGAAAAGGTTTCAGACAAAGTTCCATGAGAAGTGTTCTTGCAATTTATTTAGTGAAAATATTTTTATTTTTAAATCTATCATCTGTCTGTCTGTCTATCTATCTATCTATCTATCTATCTATCTATCTATCTATCTATCTATCTATCTATATCTGTCTCTGTCTATCTATAATCTATCTATCTATCTATCTATCTATCTATCTATCTATCTATCATCTATCTTTCTATCATCTATCTACCTATCATCTAATCTATCTATGTCTGTCTGTCTGTTTTTCTATAATCTATCTATATCTATCTATCTATTTTATCGTCTGTCTGCCTGTGTCTGTCTATCATCTATCATCTGTTTGTGTTTATCTATCTATCTATCTATCTATCTATCTATCTATCTATCTATCTATCATCTGTCTATCTTTTTCTATCATCTATCTATCATCTATCTATCTATAGTCTGTCTGTCTGTCTATCATCTATCTATCTATCATCTATCATCTATCTATCTATCTATCTATCTATCTATCTATCTATCTATCTATCTATTTATCTATCAATATTTTTTGTTTTATTTCAACATTAGCCACAAGAGGGAGCATAAGACTAACATTTAAATACTACCGTATTTCAACATTAACTACAAGAAGTAGCAAAAAAATCAATTTTTAAAAGAAGGAACCCAAAAGACACAGCATTGGAAAGATTTAAAAATTAAGAATTCACATAAACCAGTTTTTAAATATTTTATATATATAAACAAAAAAAGTATTTTTTATTTTAATTTTTGGATGTTTTAACATTTTTTAAAGGCTACAAAACAGTTAAAGGAAAGAAGGCACCTCTTCAGTATTATTACAGGTATTTTTCTATAATATTTTACATTAACTGCAAGCTGAGATCCCATTTTTCTTTTCAGCTGAGTTTTTTTTTTCTTTCATTCTTTTATGTATCTATGGATTACAAACTATATGTTGGTGACCCTGTTTGCATTTAAATTTTACTTCAACACTAGCCACAAGAGGGAGCAAAAGGCCAACTTTTAAGAATTGAAATACACACATATACATACATACATACATACACACATACAGTGTGTGTGTGTGTGTGTGTGTGTGTGTGTGTGTGTGTGTGTGTGTGTGTGTGTGTGTGTGTGTATACACATATATCTTTAGCCAGGTTCTTCCTACGTAAACCAAGATTTTTATGCAGCCCTAGTTCAGTGAAATCACAATCCACTAGTTTTTAGGCTTTTTTTTCAGGCAGCCAGCAAGCACTCTGCTGCCCATTGGGAGACTAAGGAGACTAAGATAGATCTATTTCGGACTTATTAGTCCTCATCAGTTAGCCACATCCTTATCCCATGTATCCTCCCTGTAAAGGTACAGTATTTGTTTTCTTTTCTTTTTGCAGGCCTTTATGTGTATTTCTCTTTAGCCAGGTTCTTCCTACATAAACCAAGATTTTTAAGCTTCTAAGCCCCTAATCATTTTTGTTGCTCTTCTCTGAACTTTTTCCAAAGTCTCAACATCTTTTTTGTATTGGGGTGACCAAAACTTGATGTGGTCTTACCAAGGCTTTGTAGAAGGACCAGTACTTCATGTGATTCTTGATTCTATCCCTCTGTTTATACAATCCAGGATTGTATTAGCTTTTTTGGCTGCCACCGCACACAGCTGGTTCATATTTAAGTGATTGTCCACTAGGATTCCAATGTCCTTCTCACAGTTATTACCAGGTTTGTTGATTCTCTCCTCATCTCATATCAAAAGGCCCTGATCCAGGGGTGAAATCTACTTACTTTCCCAACTGGTTCGGAAGTGCACATGTGTGCACGGACCCTCTGCACATGCACAGAGAGTAAAAAACAGGTTACTTCCTGGTTAAAACCAGGAAGTAATGATGACTGGGTGGTCAGGCGGAGCCTCGCACCGCAATCGCTACCGGTTCTCCGAACCACCAGCCGTCATCGCTCCCGATTTGGCCGAACCGGTCTGAACCGGGAACATTTCACGCCTGCCCTGATTCTTTTAGAACAGGGGTGTCAAGCTGGTGGCCTGTGGGCCGGATGCGTCATGCGCAGGCAACGCCCACCCCAGCTGCGAAATGGGGGAAAAGTCACGAAACATCACGGGACAGCAACGTGATGCCGCAAGTTTGACGCCCCTGTTTTAGAAGAATGCATCTGGTAAATGAGCCACTTCTCTCGTGACACCTGCATTTATAGTAAGAATGAATGGCTGAGAAGCATTGGTGTTCCCTTTTGCATTTAACTAGGAAACAGTCCGTTTGGTGATGATGATCGAAGTTCTATCTCCAGCAGACTTAAGTCAGTCCAGGACGATGACTTTAAAAAGGATTTCATGCTCTGGAGAGTTGGCTGAAGAAGAAGCAAAAAACAAATTAAAGCAATCACTCTGTAAAGCGAATTCCACACTGTTTCTATTATTTTTTGTGTTCTTCACAAATTACTGTTTATCTTTTAGGGTTTTTTTTTCCCCCAGCACTTTCCGAAGCTAGAGTTTTCCCTGCTACCACAGGGACTGTGCTACCACGCACTGTTCTAAATTCATAGCAGCTCCATCTCCCATTTTGATTGATACGCAGGAACAGATACTTCCAAAAGGTTCCATGGATGTGAGCATGAAGTTGGCTGATTTATTTCTTTCCAGGTTGTGAGGCGGAAGTAAGTGGAAAGAAATAAGTCTACCCTGAGGCGATTGCCAGGTTCCTTACGGGTAGAGGGTATCAGAATCTTGGAGAGCTGCTCTCTCAGCGCCAATCTTAGCATTACTGAGAATTATCGGGGCATTCTGTATTGTGGGGCCACGTATCCTATTATGTACTAAAGGTAAAAGGTAAAGGTTCCCGTCGCACATACGTGCTAGTTGTTCCCGACTCTAGGGGGCAGTGCTCATCTCTGTTTCAAAGCCGAAGAGCCAGCGCTGTCCGAAGACGTCTCCGTGGTCATGTGGCCGGCATGACTCAATGCCAAAGGCACACGGAACGCTGTTCCCTTCCCACCAAAGGTGGTCCCTATTTTTCTACTTGTATTTTTGATGTGCTTTCAAACTGCTAGGTTGGCAGAAGCTGGGACAAGTCACGGTAGCTCACCCCGTTACGCGGCACTAGGGATTTGAACCGCTGAACTGCCGACCTTTCGATCAACAAGCTCAGCATCTTAGCCACTTAGCCGCCACGTCCCTCTATCATGTACTAGAACCCATCAAACATTAGATGGTGGTAATTCTTCTTATGAATTGCATCAAACTCACTGACAATTATTTTTCAAATTGGAAAATAGTTTTATTCTTAGCCAGCGAATTTAAGAATCTAATAATGGCTAATGGAACAGTCTTTCTCTCTCTCTCTCTCTTAATTTCTCCCCACCCTTCCTCCAAAATGTGATTGGATAAAATATAGTAGTCTCAGCATGTAAAGATTGATTTTGATTTGAGAACAGGACTGGCTCCAATATTTCCCTTCTAACGAACACACTTTGTTCAAAAGTGTTGTAGATTTTTGTCAGTTTTGAGCTTTTCACTGAGGTGTCAAAACAAAAGGAACCTTGAATTGTCCTGATTTACTGACGATACATGAGTTCCTTGTTGAATGATGACTCAAGCTGTGTATTGTCAGAGTATGAATATTCATAGACTGGAATAGGTCAGCCAATGAATAGGCATAGCAACTGGCTCAGCCAATGAGGGTTTCTTTGGAAACAGAAACTTAAGTAAGAAGTCTGGGCGTGGCTTAGCCCAGCAGCTTCTGAGTCTGTGCAGAGAAACTGAAACCAGTCTGCTCTGCTGAAATGAAACTAACTGTTCTCTCCTGCCTTGTGTTTTGCTTGTAACTGCTACTACATTGAAGAAGAATCTATATTGGTATTGTACATTTATCATCATGTATTATATGTATATAAAGAAGTTAATGACTCCTGCTGCATCAGTTATCTATGTGTGCTTTTCTGGATTTGATTTTCTACTGCAAACTCTGATATGTATGATATATATGAATCATAGAACTGAAAAGTTAATATCTTAATAAATACTGCATGCTTTTGAAAGTGGCTTAATGAATCTCTGATATTCACAAACACACACACACACACAGATTGGCCGCGTGATTATCATCGCATTCCACAGCATGATCTCTGCTTGGCACTAACAAACCAGGAAGGCAGAATAAAGTAAAATATTGATGGGAAATAGTTCTGAAAAAGCAGAGATGTTCTCCGGGGTTATTTTGCAGCCTGTGTGGATCTGTCCAAAGTTGTCCATCAAAATTCAAAGCAAGTCACCAAGTAACAATAGCAGAATTTTCTGCCATTCTTCAACTAAATGTAAAATAAGCGAGCTAAACTCCCCAGAGGCCTTTATTTCAAAAGCCACTTTGAAAAGGGAGAAAGGCAGAAAAGAATTATGAGTATGCACCTTGCAGCCTCTGGAAAATAGCTCCAAAACACACCCTTAAATGTAGCTACCGTGTTTTCCCCCAAATAAGACATCCCCTGATAATAAGCCCAGTCGGGCTTTTGAATGCATGGCAATAAGGCCAAGCGCTTATTTCAGGGTTCAAAAAAATATAAAACAGGGTCTTATTTTCGGAAAAACACAGTATTAGCAGTATCGACATTGCTTTTGCTCCTGTTTTATGTGGGGGAGATGGGACCACACTGGAGAAGGCAGGCAGCAGCAAATACAATTCCCACAAAGTGTTTATCAGTTTTATACTGTCTGAAATAGCTATTTTCCTCCATGGAATGCAGAGAATATTTTGTCCTTTGTGTTATGGAAACAAGTACAAAAAGACAACGCTTCTATTTTCACAGACAATTGCCCTAAATGCAAAGATGAGAAGAGACATCCTTCTGAAGTTGCCTATACTCCATCCTGGTTTTTTTAAAAAAACCTCCCTCCTTCCCATTATCTTGAAATCCTCTTTTGTTTCCATCCCCATTCTGCAAGGACTTTCTCCAAGCCACACTGTCAGGGTTCCAACTAATACATCCATAGCAAACAGAACTCCAAGGCAGGTAGATTCCTCAAAGAATAGTTTTATTGGATATATCAGATTGGCACAGGCTGGTGAAAACCGACTCTGAATATTCCCATGGTTTTCACCTAATTAAAAGTAAAAGTTTTTTCCCTTCCCCAAACAGTAAGTCACATAGTCCAATCAAGGTACCGTCCGGTTGCCTGGTAACTTCACTCCTCCTTTTTCTGACTACCTGTCCTTGGTTCCTAGGAGAAAGTATTTTGTTCGGGCTACAAAACCCCAGCTATCTCTATTCCCCCCTCCCTACCCCTCAGTTCCAGATGTGGGTTTCAGCAGGTTCTGACCAGTTCTGGAGAACCTGTAGCGGAAATTTTGAGTAGTCCGGAGAATCGGTAGTAAAAATTCTGACTGGCTTCGTCCCCAACTATTCTCTGCCTCCCAAGTCCCAGCTGATCCGGAGGAAATGAGGATTTTGCAGTAATGTTCCCCTGGATTGGGGTGGGAATGGAGATTTTACAGTATCCTTTCCCTGCCACGCCCACGAAGCCACACCCACAGAACCAGTAGTAAAAAAATTTGAAACCCACCACTGCTCAGCTCCAGTGTGGCAACACTGAAACCTCAAAATGGCCTCAGTCCGGTCAGCTTCAGGGTTGACACACACACATCAATTTCAAATTTGCTCATTTATTTGTTCGTTTTTTCTTCCTCAATTCTGCTCAGCCAACTCTGGAGCTTAAGTCTCCATGCAAATATTCAAATATGACACTTTCAGGGGAAAAAAGTACACGTACTGAAATCCACACATTTTCTTCTTGGTAGGCAATTAACTCTGCTTTGCAGTTTTCCCTTTTTTTCAAATGCATCCAAAATTCATCCCCACCTGTGTGTGATATACTACATACATCCATTACAGAACTGAAAAGAAATTATTTCTTAAGATGAAAGTACGTGTGTAATTAAATTTAATCTCAAGGAAGAATAGAAATCCCATCAAAAAAAATCCTTAAGTATTTAGGCTGAATCATTCATGTGAAAAGAAGTTTTATCCATAGTCATCGTTTTCATTCTTAGATAGGTATAAAATCATAGTAAGCCACAGCTCCTGCCTTTTATTAAAATAGATTTTCCATTGCTGGAAATTTTTATTCTGCAAGACATGTCTGAGGGGTGTAAGTCTGAAAAGTAGCTTGACAGTGTTTCGACAAGAATGGAACAGATGAAATACATTTTATAGCTAGCTGGCCACCATGAAGTTGATAAATCAATGGCCTCAAATCAGGTTGTAATTCCGTGGTCACCCAGCAGAAAGAAGAACTGCATGGCGTTAATCACTTGGAGTTGCTCTGTGATGTTCTGACATAATTCCTTTAAGTTCTGCCCTCTCCTAATTTTAGGGATACGGGACTGGGTGAAAATACAGAATACAGAATAACAGAGTTGGAAGGGACTTTAGAGCGAGTTCAACCCCCTGCGCAGGCAGGAAAAACTATACCAGTGATGGCTAACCTTTGTGCCATCACGTGCCAAGAGTTGGGGGAGAGCGGGGGGTCATGCGTGCGTGTGCCCACACCCATAATTCTATGCAGCCTGCACCCCTGCGTATCCATGCGCACCCCTCCCCATGCTCCCCCCATTTTTGGCACACAATGGCACGGTAGGTTTTTCGGCCTCTTCAGGCTCCGGAGCCTTTCTAGGAGCTTGGGGAGAGTGAAAACGACCTTCCCTACCCCGCCCCCCTGGAGGCCCTCCAGATGCCGGAAACGGACCAGAAGGCCCATTTTTCGCTCTCCCCAGGCTCCAGAGCCTTTCTAGGAGCACAGAGAGGGCAAAAAACAGGCCTTCCCCACAGGGGTGGGTTCTAAATTTTACTACTGGTTCTGTGGGAGTGGCTTATTTTGTGGGTGTGGCTTGGAGGTCATGTGACTAGGTGGGTGTGGCTAGCTGGTCAGAGTCATTTCTGGAAGGTCCTCGCACTTACGACCAGTCCTCGCACTTACGACCCGACTCATTTGTTTGCTTTTAATACTGATCAGCTGTAGGGCGGCCCTTTGAAGCCCCGTGGCAAGAGTTTAAACAGTTTTTTTCCCTCTAGTCATCAGCTGGGACTCAGGCGGCAGCAATAGATTGGGGGTGGGACCAAATAAAAGGTAAGAATAATGTGGGTGGGGGGGTGGGAGGGCGGGGGGGGAGAACCGGTTCGGTGACATCATATCATCACCGCTACCGGCTCGGCCGAATCGGACCGAACCGGGAGGAACCCACCACTGCTTCCCCACCCCCCACCAGGCCCTCTGGAGGCTAGAAACAGCCTGTTTCCCTACTTCCAGTGGGCCCAGAAGGCCTGAAAATCAGCTGGCACACGCCGGAGCTGAGCTCGCATGCCCACCGATATGGCTCCATGTTCCACCTGTGGCACACCTGCCATAGGTTCACCATCATGGAACTATACCATTTCAGACAAATGGTTGTCCAATCTCTTCTTTAAAACTTCCAGTGTTGGAATATTCTGGAGTTTAAGTGCATGTGTGCGCACAAAGCAAGCATGTGCGTGCGGGGTGAACCAGTGGTAACAATATTAGAAACCTGCCACTGGGTATGATAGAAATCAGGGCTTAGTCTACATTGACATATCGATCGGTGTTTGAGATAATAATTCTTTCTCAAGGCTAAATTTACCCAATCCCCTTTAATCTCTTAGATTTAAAATTAAGTTTTTAGTGCCTTGAAGGCTGCCCTTCTCAGAACTTGTTCAAATGTCATTGAATCCTCCTCTATATGCGGTACTCAGAACCAGACATAATACTGGGGTAAAATCTGATCAATGCACAATTAAGTAAGCTATTGTTTCCCATGATTAATAAATTATGCTATTGTTGAAGCAGCGTAAACTGCATTCTACCTTCCGTATGTAGTAGGGCTGTAGATGGTAAGTGGGCCAGGTGGGATGTAAGACGTAAGAATACCAGGTGGGCACAAAGAGCTAGGAATCAGAGCTCACAAGTGGATGTTGTGGAAGTGCTTCACCCTCAAAGTTGTTGTGGATTTGAATCAGTGGTGAAATCCAAATTTTTTTTACTACTGGTTCTGTGGGCGTGGCTTGGTAGGTGTGGTGTGGCTTGGTGGGTGTGGCTTGGTGGGCATGGCAGGGGAAGGGTACTGCAAAATCCCCATTCCCACCCCACCCCTGGGGGAAGGATATTGCAAAATCTCCATTCCCACCCCACTCTGGGGCCAGCCAGAGGTGGTATTTGCCGGTTCTGCGAACTGCTCAAAATTTCCGCTACCGGTTCTCCAGAACCTGTCAGAACCTGCTGGATTTCACCCCCGGTTTGAATCTAAAAACAACATTTGGAGCTTGAAATGGCTGTTTGCAGCAGAGCAATCCATTTCAAACTCAAAACAAGCGTTTTAAACAATTTTAGCGTGAGACATTTCAAATTCAAAGTGTTCTGCCCAGGCATAGAAAAATTTCTCTTTCCCCAAAACAAACTCATACAGTTTCTTCCAACTTCCCATATTATTTCTGCTTCAGCTTTCTTCCTATTTTTTTTTCCAGGAGCAGCCGCACCAGACTGTAGCCACTGCTGTATTTATTTTTCTAAATATACCCCTGAGGACTCTATGGGGTGCAGAAGCCTTTGTGGAAATTAGAAACGAAATTGGAACTGGATGCTTTGCTTTGAAGCGTGCCTTCCCATTTTTTCTTGTTGGCGTTACTGCACAAAACCTAAGAAAAGAAGCGAGCCGGTGGGCATATCCTTGGCTATTGACAAACCTGAACAAAGGGCCCTAGCCAACAAAATGAATTTCAATGTGGAAAAAAGCTTTTACATTTAGGCAGGAAAAAGCAAAGGTACAGATTAGTGCAGCGAAGAGCAACCAGGATGATGAGGGGACCGGAGGCTAAAACATACGATGAACGGTTGCAGGAACTGGGCATGGCTAGTCTAGTGAAGAGAAGGACCAGGGGAGACAGGAGAGCAGCCTTCCAATAGTTGAGGGCAGTGGTGAAATCCAAATTTTTTTTACTACCGGTTCTGTGGGCATGGCTTGGTGGGCATGGTGTGGTGTGGCTTGGTGGGCATGGCAGGGGAAGGATACTACAAAATCCCCATTCCCTCCCCACTCCTGGGGGAAGGATATTGCAAAATCTCCATTCCCACCCCACTCTGGGGCCAGCCAGAGGTGGTATTTGCCGGTTCTCCGAACTGCTCAAAATTTCCACTACCGGTTCTGCAGAACCTGTCAGAACCTGCTGGATTTCACCCCTGTTTGAGGGGCTGCCACAGAGAGGAGGGGGGTCAAGCTATTCTCCAAAGCACCAGAGGGCAGGACAAGAAACGATGGTTGGAAACTGATCAAAGATGAGAGAAGCAACCTGGAATTAAGGAGAAACGTCCTAACAGAGAAGGTCAATTAACCAGTGGAACAGCTGGCCTCCAGAAGTTGTGGGTGCTTCATCACTGGAGGTTTTCAAGAAGAGACTATACAGTCACATGTCTAAAATGGTACAGGTTCTCCTGCTTAAGCAGGGGGCTGGACTAGAAGACCTCCAAGGTCCCTTCCAGCTCTATTCTATTCTAAGGAAAGCATCCTAGCAGAATGGCAGCCATGACAGTTCATTTCATGGATTTCCACAAGAAAAACAGAAGGGAGGAAAAAAAGAGAGAGAAAAAGTGACTAGTTCCTGAAATGGACCTGGGATAATGCTTCGGCACTCTGAAATGTCTCCTTCAATGGTGAGAAGGCATCTGAGATGTTGTCCTTGCCATGAAAAGTTTAGAAAGAGTTTCTGTTGGCCCCACAGGAGCATCTTTTACCTGAACAGGTAGCAATAGCCCTTAGACTTATATACCACTTCACAGTGCTTTACAGCCCTTTCTAAGCGGTTTACAGAGTCAGCCTCTTGCCCCCAACAATCTGGGTCCTCATTTTACCCATCTCAGAAGGAAGGATGGAAGCAGGGGTGGGATTCAACTGGTTCAGACCAGTTCGGGTGAACTAGATGTTAATTTTAATCTGGTTCGCTGAACCGGTAGTTGCAAGGACTGGCTGACCCCGCCCACCTAACCGCGCCCCTCCCAGGAGTCTCCACGCAGTTCGTTTCGGATGCCAGGTAAGTGCAGGGCCCGCATGGAGGCTCTGGGAGAGTGAAAAATGGGCCTCCTGGAAGTTTCAGAAGTCCAAAAATGGGCCCATTTCTGGTCTCCAGAGGGCCTCCAGAGCCCAGGGGAGGGCATTTTACACCTAACCGGAAGCTCAAGAAAAGCCTCCAGAGCCTGGGGAGGGTGAAAAACAAACCTACCGGAAGTACCGGAAGTCTGAAAACGGGCCTGTTTCTGGTCTCGGGAGGGTCTCGGGAACCCGGGGGAGACTGTTTTCGCCCTCCTGGAGGCTTGAGGAAAGCCTCCGGAGCCTGGGGAGGGCAAAAACACCCTCCTCCCGTGATAAGGAGGGTATGTAGGCCACGCCCACCATGCCCACGCCCACCCAGCAACCGGGCAGAGAACCAGTTGCTAAAATTTCTGAATCCGACCCCTGGATGGAAGGCTGAGTCAACCTTGAGCCTGGTGAGATTCTAACTGCCGGCAGGCAGCAGAAATAGCCTTAAGTATTGCCCTCCAATCACTGCGCCACCACAGATACCCACTGGGCAAGATATTCCTGCGAAATCCTCTCCCCCCCCCACCGCATTTTGCTGTATTGGACCCTTGTGAAGAGGGCTACTTTATTTTCCTCCAAGCTGATTCTTTTTCTCCCACCAGATATTTCCTTTGAAGTTTAAGAGATACCCTGTTGAATCTCAACTGCAAAGAAAAGCTGGGAAAACGCTTTAAATGGCTTGATCGATAGCACATTCGAGCTGCCACTCACTCATTCCCGGCCTATTCGTCTCCTTTTATGGGAAACGGCGGTCATTAGAAGGCGCCTTTCATCTCAAAGACATCCAGCAAATCCCTGGGGCTACTGATAATAAAATAATAATCGCAGCTTTGAGGCTCCACGGATAGATCACCAAGCATTTAGGGAAAAAATGGTGATGGCTGGAAAAAAAGTTGCCATGCAAGAAATATTATCCTGGACAGCTTCTTGGTCTAATTGCTCCTCAAAGCCTATTAATCCGTTTACAGATTAACAGAGTTGGAAGGGACCTCGGAGGTCATTTAGTCCAACCCCATGCCCAAGCACACCCTACACTATTTCTGACAGATGGGCAGTCCAGTCTCTTCTTGAAAGCCTCCAGTGATGAAGCTCCCACAACTTCTGAAGGCAACTTCTGTTCCATGGGTTGATTGTTCTCACTGTCAGAAAATTTATCCTTATTTCCAGGTTGAATCTCTCCTTGGTCAGTTTCCATCCATTATTCCTTGTCTGGCCTTGGAAAATAGCTTGACCCCCTTCCTCCTCTCTGTAGCAGCCCCTCAAATATTGGGAGACTGCTGTCGTGTCTCCCCTGGTCCTTCTCTTCACTAGACCAGCCATGCCCAGTTCCTGCAACCGTTCATCGTATGTTTGAGCCTCCAGTCCCCTCATCATCCTGGTTGCTCTTCTCTGCACCCTTTCTAGAGTCTCCACATCTTTTGTATAGCGTGGTGACCAAAGCTGGATGCAGGATTCTAGGTGTGGTCTTACTAAGGCTTTATTTATTTATTTATTTATTTGTTTGTTTGTTTGTTTGTTTGTTTGTTCCTATTTCTATACCGCCCTTCTCCAAGTAGGACTCAGGGCGGTGAACAGCCAAGATAAAAAAACAGGACATACAAAATTTAAAAACAGTTTAAAATAATTAAATATTTTGGCTGTAAATTAAAACAACCCAATTTAAAATCAATTTAAAATTTAACTCAAGCCAGCCCAGCTAGTTGAAATAAATGGGTTTTCAGGGCCCGACAAAAAATCCGGAGGTCTGTTATTGTACGTATCTCTGGGGGGAGGTTGTTCCAGAGGGTGGGCGCCGCCACAGAGAAGGCTCTCCCCCTGGGAGTCGCCAGCCGACATTGTCTGGCGGACGGCACCCTGAGTAGGCCCTCTCTGTGCGAGCGTACTGGCCGGTGGGAGGCTATTGGTGGCAGAAGGCGGTCTCGTAAGTACCCCGGCCCTAAGCCATGGAGCGCTTTAAAGGTGATCACCAACACCTTGAAGCGCACCCGGAAGACCACAGGAAGCCAGTGCAGCTCGCGCAGGAGAGGTGTCACATGGGAGCGCCCCGTCGCCCCCATAATCCCCCGCGCGGCCGAGTTCTGGACCAGCTGGAGCCTCCGGGTGCACCTCAGGGGGAGCCCCATGTAGAGAGCATTGCAGTAGTTTATAGAGTGGTATTACTACAGTGGTGGGATTCAGCCAGTTCGCACCACTTTGAGAGAACCGGTTGTTAACTTTCTGTGCAAACTGGTTGTTGGAACAAATAATTAGGGCAGAGAACCGGTTGTTAAATTACTTGAATCCCACCACTGTATTAGTACCTCACTTGATTGTATCCCTCTGTTGATGCAATTTAGGATTGAGTTGGCTTTTTTGGCTGCCGCTGAACACAAAATGGAGACTTTGCTAAATCATCCTTACAGACACCAGACGTATGTTGTGTTAAGATTTCCAGCACAAAGCATTCAAAAATTAAGAACAAAAATGCAATAGAACAAAACGAAACGGAAAAAAAATGAGGCATTGATCCAACATCTGATTAAGGAGGAGAGGGTTTACTTTATCTATAGCAATGGAAGATGATCCATAGCTATTGATGCCCTAGAAGGGCATGCAACCGTTCATCGTATGTTTTACAATAAACTTCAGTCCCCTAATCTTGGTTGACTTATTTCATGGACACTTCCAAGAGCTGTTTTCTCCAAACGTGTGCTATAAACTCTCTACTCTCTATTAGTTGAGGATCAGGTATCTAGCTTAGTGTAAAACCACTAAGTCAAAGGGTTGGAAATGACCTCAAAGGTCTTTGCTTCCATGCAATCTGAGCCAGGGCCTGTGGAACAACCCTGCCATGCAGCAGAGTGAAATACAGAATAAAAGAGTTGGGTTGGGACCTCTCAAGCCAGAGACCCTATACCAGAGGTGTCAAACGTAACATGTAGCCTACTTAAATTTCATGTAGCCTACTTAAGAGTAACAGAGTTGGAAGGGACCTTGCAGGTCATCTAGCCCAACCCTCTGCTCACGCAGGAGACCTGTACTAGGGATTCGAACCGCCGAACTGCCGACCTCTCTGATTGACAAGCTCAGTGTCTTAGCCACTGAGCCAACTAGTCAGGCTTGATTTCATTGAGGGCCGCATCAGGGTTGTGTTTGACCTCAGGGGGCCGGGGTGGGTGTGGCTGGGGTGGGCGTGGCCAGCTCAGCATCACTCATGTCAGGGGCGCCTGTGGTGGCTCAAACGCTCTGCAGGTGAAAACGGGTTCCCGGGCTCCGTTTTCAGCAGCAACAGCCTCCTGCAACCCTCTGCCAGCGAAAACGGAGCTCGGGAAGGCTGTGTGTAGCCCTCCCAAGCTCCGTTTTTGCTGGCAGAGGCACCATGGGCCAGTCTTTCATTGTTTCCAGGGCAACCCCCAGGCCAGATCTAAGCACCCCACAGGCCGGATCCAGCCCCCGGCCTTGAGTTTGACCCCCCTGCCCTATACCATTTGAGACAAGTGGCTCTCCAAACTCTTCTTAGAAACCTCCAAGGATGGCGCATCCACAGTTTCTGGAGGCAAGTCGTTCCACTGATTACCGTATTTTTCGGAGTATAAGATGCTCCGGACTATAAGACACACCTACCTTTTTTGGTGAAGAAAAAAAGAAAAAGAAATCTGCCTCCCAGCAATTTTGTCTCGTTGCAGCAAACAGCCTGCTTTACTTTCATTTTCGTTTTCAGCATAGCTTGATTAGCGCAAGGAAAAAAAAATCTGCTCCCAGCAATTTACCTCCTTGCAGCAAGCAGCAGAGGCCCGTGCAGCAATAGGCAATGGCAATCCCTGCAGCCTGAAACAGCTGAGAATTGGGAGGCCGATGCAATGGACAATCAACTTGTGCTAATTAGGCTGTGCTGAAGCTGAAGTGGGTTGTTTCTTCTTGCTGCAAGGTGGTAAATTGCTGGGAGGCAGAGGCCAAAGGGTGGGGGCCTGTGGGTGGGAGGGGCTACATTTGGGGTATAAGACCCACCCAAATTTTCACCCCCTTTTAGGGGGGGAAAAGGTGTGTCTTATACTCCGAAAAATACGGTAATTGTTCTCATAATCAGAAAATTTCTCCTTAGTTCTAGGTTAGAACTTGATACATTTCATGTCCTGCCCTCAAATGCTTTGGATAATAAGTTGACCCCCTCTTCTTTGTGACAGTCCCTAAAAGATTGGGAGACTGCTATCATGTCAACCCTAGACCCTCTCCTCGTTAGACTAAACATCCCCAGTTCCTGCAACCATTCGTCATGTTTTAGCCTCCAGCCCTCTAACTATCTTTGTTGTTCTTCTTTGCACTCTTTTAACAGAATAGAAGAGTTGGAAGGAACCTTGGAGGTTGCAACATCCAATTTTGGTTGGTCACTGGGGCGAGAGGCTTCCTCTTCCAAGCTTTCGGACTCGTGCTGGAGCCGCAGGGAACTTCTCTCTAGCAGAGTATATGCTTCGGGCTGTTCTGTGTGTGGTATTTACATGGTGTCTGATTCTGTGTGACTCCCTAGCTGTTGATTGGGATATTGATGGCCGACCACTAAGTTGTTGGCTCTTGTTTCCTTGTGTTGCCAAGTCTTCAGCTCCTAAGTACCTGATACAATGATGGGTAAATCAGCACTCCTATTGACTAACAAAAGGGCTTGTTTCTCAGGCTTTGATCATTTCTCTGGCTATGTTTGTATCTGCTTGGCCAACAATCTCAGTAGCTTTGAAATTTAATTATGTCCTAAGGGTCTTGACACTCTGTTTCTTACTTCAGGCATTAAGAGAAGACAATGTAGGTGAGAGCAAGGTAGTTCCAGCTGTAGGAGGCTCAGAAATACTCATCCCAAACTTCTATTTCAAATCATGCCTTGGTGCTCCTTGTCCTGTTGAGCTTACCTGGTCTTCACTGTCGTAAAAATATCCCAACAAAAGAAACAGGAAACAGCAATACAATAAACAATTCTTACTGCAAGATTCAGAGGTTTATTTCATGAGCAATTTGGAACATGAACAGTCATCATAACACAATTTATATCAACAACCCGTTGCAATGAGGTCCAGAGACAATAGCTAGGTCCAGCAAGGCGTAGCTAAGGCCAGTGGCCCTGAACTCATTCTTTTTATACTTGGGAGAGGCAATACACCCTTTCCTGAAAACTTGACCTATTTGTGGCTTCCTCTTTCCTTACTTTCATCTTCTTAAACCTCATGTCAAGATTGAACTGCTTTGCTCCTTTCAAACCTTAATGCTTTTCAACTTGCCGATGAACAGAAGAGGGAAATGGAATGCAAAGAGCGTGAGAGCCTGGAAACCATCAAGGTCACTGCTGCAGAGATGGACTGTTCCCATAACAAAAGGACAACCCATAATTGGACAATGTGATCACCCAGGGGTAGGAGAAGGGAAAGCTATTGTTTAACTAAGCAAGCATTTGTGCAGGAAAACCAGAGTTGGTTTCATTTCTTCAGTACCAACATGGTGTATCCAATAAAGTTTTACTTTTGGGAATTCAAATCTCCCAAGAGTGTTTCCTTGTTTTGGGTCCGCTAATGGGACAGTTGACACCTCATCTCTTTGGACAGACTCACCTCGTCAGCCTTTTCATTTCTTAGTAATCCCATTCGGTCTCTGTGTTGAGTAGAAAAAGAGAGAGACGGTAGTTACAGATTTGCACATTAAAAGTAAGCCATGGTACTACTTGAAAAATTAATAGAAAGTATGAGTTTCAATTAAAATTAGAAATTATAAGAATCGATTAAAAATACTCTTGACTAAGTACGTTGCGCTTTGACCCAGTTTAAATAGAATTGCTTCTACAAGAAGAATTATTTCTCGTTTCTCATTTTCTGAAAAGAAAAAGCAGAAATCCGTCAAACTGCAGTGTGCACACATCTCACTTCCCAACTGGTGGAAAAATTCAACTGCTAGAGGAAAACAGTGTGAGATCCTGTCAGGCACTGAAAAAGTGCGGCAAACTAGGGACACAATAGGTTTTCATCATGAAAAAGGAATGTGTGTGTATGTGTGTGTAGGTAGGTACAGGAAGGTATGTCAGTTTAATCCAAGTACAGCTTTATTGAAGTGTTTGTGGTTTTTCTCCACTGCAGCAGAGGGACAGGAGAAGTGTGCCCTTAAAATGTGCTTTTCATTCTCTACTTTCCCCCATCAGCTGCTTATTGGCGCTTCATCCTTTTCCTGGGGATGCTGAACCAGTTATTAGAGTTGCATTTCATGTGCTTCTCACAGTTCTGAGCATCAGGGAAAACCTTCGACAGCAGCTCTGCCGATCACCTTGGGCTCAAAGAAGAAGAAGAAGAGAAAGATAAAGCAATGATGAGTGGCTGGGAATTTTGCCCAACTACTGGCAAAATACCAAGTCCCAGACTTGTCAGGAATTCATAACATTTTGCACATGATGCCGATGCCTTATCACTGGCCCTGGGAATCCCACTGGTTTTCTCAGTGAGAACAATAAACCGATGGAACAGAAGTTGCCTTCGGAAGTTGTGGGAGCTTCATCCCTGGAAGCTTTCATGAAGAGACTGGACTGCCCTCTGTGAGAAATGGTGTAGGGTCTCCTGCTTGGGCGGGGTAGGGGGTTGGACTAGATGACCTCCAAGGTCCCTTCCAACTCTGTTAATCTGTTAATCTGCTCTGAGAACAGTCATGATGCAAGCATGCAGGAGGGATCCTTCTGTGGTTCTAACTGGCATGTTATAACGGTCTCCCTCCATTTTTGTGCTTTTAATAGCAATATAGACTTGTATGTAGGAAGAATGTCAACCCTGAAGCTGGCCCAACTGAGGCCATTTTGAGACTTCAGCGCTGACACACTGGAGAAGAGGGACGGGGGTGGGGAGAAATAGAGATAGTTGGGGTGTTGTAGTTAAAACAAAATTCTTTCTCTTGGGAACCAAGGACATTCCTGTAGGTGCTTGGAAGGAGGGGGCTGGAGTCACCTAGCAACTGATTGGACCATGTGACTGATCGTTTCGAGAAAGTGAAAAACTTCTAATTAGGTGAAAACCACGGGAATAGTCAGTCAGTTTTCACCAGCCTGTACCAATATGACATAGCCATTAAAATTAGCCAAACCACTCTTCTTCATTGCCATTGTAGTCTCCTGACTAACGTAACATCACCATACGCTGAATAAATAAAATACCAGATTTTTCGGAGTATAAAACGCACGTTTCCCCCCCCCCAAAAGGGGGTGAAAATTTAGGTGTGTCTTATACACCGAATGTAGCCCTGCCCAACCACTGGCCCCCACCCTTTGGCCTCTGCCTTGCAGCAGTTGCCTCCTTGCAAGCAAACAGCAAGAAAAAACAGCTCCTTTCAGCTTCAGCACAGGCTAATTAGCACAAGTTGATTGGATCGACCTCCCGACTCTCAGCTGATTTGCACTCAGCTGTTTTGCACATGGCTCTGCTGCTTGCTGCAAAGAGGTAAATTGCTGGAACAGATTTTTTTTTCCCTGTCAAGCTTCCCTAATCAAGCTATGCTGAAAATGAAAATGAAAGTAAAGCAGGCTGTTTG